>NW_027426282.1:0-2044 GCF_003597395.2 Chelonoidis abingdonii
AAAAAAAAAAAAAAAAAAAAAAAGGCCTTTTGATGATACTAAAATACAGTAGTTGATAACTCCCTCTTCAAGGAGAGCCATCCAAGAGGGTGGACAAGATTTTGTGGATCCTGCAAGACTTGTAGGTTCTTGCAGCATACATTATACATCCAACTGTTTCAGCTCACACTAGTATATATGGAGAATATTACGTTACAAAATTGAGAAAGTGGCCAAATTATGTACAAGTGGAATAACTAAGAAAAATCGACTTGTAGCTAAGAGCACATGCGAATATTATTTTATTGTTTGTATTATGGTAGCATCTATTCTAGATGGCCCAACAGGGACCGAGGCCCCATTGTGATAACTGCAGTACATACACTCAATAACAGGCAGTCTCTGCCCAAGACCTTACAAGCAAGGGCAAAACCGTAACACCACAGTGAACTCCCTGCCAAATTCAAATAAATTATTTTTCAATAAGCCATATTTGTTTTACACAGCCGTATCTTAATATTAAAGCAAACGTCTTTATCTGTAAACCAATCTAAATCCTTAAAAAGTGTACAGAATTTACCCCATTCATTTTCTCTATTTCAGTTTCCATTGTGCTCTCTGAAGGAAGTCAGAAAGATAACCAGTGCATCCAAAAATTTGCAGCAGGTTGCTGGGCAAAGCCATCGTGCACTGTCACATGATAGCCAACAGATTTTAGAAGAGATTAGAGTGTTTTTTCTTTTTAAAAGTTTATGTTCCCATGGACTACATAACTACAGGGGACCTGGAACTATTTAAATACCAGTGGGCTCAACGCCTACTTCATAACACTATAGTAGGCTCTTGAATGGTTAGCATAAGTTAGCTACCCTGTCTAATTATTTTTATTATTCAACTGTGTGTATGTCTCAAACCTATTTCTTGTTTTCAAGTTTATCTTCCAATTACTTCTGCAAAAGACTAGAGTCATCAGCATATGTTCAGACACAAAATGCAAAAACAGTACATATTCACAATGTAACTGTACATATGCCGCCAGGCTCTGCTGTAGAAAAAACTGTGATAGCGACCTGCTGCATCCACCAACCACTGCAGAATCAAGGTCAATGAGAAAATGAGAACACAGACTACTGAAGTTTTCTCCCCTTTCTTTTCCCCTTAACAGTTCCTTCAATGTGAGACACTAAAACACACAAAGACAATCTCACCCTCATGCTCTCCAACTTACCTGGAAATCTCATCTCTGCTATAGGAACGACCATAACTTCCTCTCTTAAAGATTAAACTCAGCTTCCTGCTTTAATTTCATAATTCAGCTTTTGAAAAAAATGTCAGCTGAATAAGAACAAGAATGAATTTAACCTACTGAGAGCGTAAAGAAACTACCACATGCCCACCGTAGTCATAGTTTAGCAAGAACATGTTAAACAATGTTCACACCAACAGCAGTTTACCATTAGTTGGCATCATAAAACATTTTTTATTTAGTAAATATGCAACTCTGATCAGATGTTTAGTGCCCAATTGGTTATTTGTTCTCTCAACCATAGTTGTCCCTTGTTTTATAAGTACTCTCCCTCCCATATAGACCAACACACCGCACCATAGACTTTTCAAGACAGGTTTTAGGATGTAAAAACTCTGAAAAGGGAATCACAGGGGCAGAAGCAAGGTGAAAACATTCAGTAAAGAATGCCAGAAAGTATAAATGAGCGTGTACTTGTTTTCCAAAGTTGCCAGGAAAAAGTGTCCGAATAGAGCATTCTGAAGACAAAGTGATGGCATTCTAGTAAGGCTACTCAAAACTTATTAGAGGAGATTTTACCAAAAAGGTTATGATGATAGCAGCTTTGTCCATGTACAGTAGAACCTCAGAGTTACAAACACCTCAGAAACGGAGGTTGTTCGTAACTCAAACATTCATAACTCTGAACAAAATGTTATGGCTGTTCTTTTAAAAAGTTCATACCTGAACACTGACTTAATACAGCTTTGAAACTTTACTCTGCAGAAGAAAAATGCTGCTTTTATCATCAATTTAAATGAAACAAGTACAAATCTTTTT
>NW_027426283.1:0-1117 GCF_003597395.2 Chelonoidis abingdonii
TCATATTCCCCTCATGTTTCAACCACCATTCCAGAGAACATGCACCCATGCTGATGACGGGTTCTGCTCTATAATGATCCAAAGCAGAGCGGACCGACACATGTTCATTTTCATCATCTGAATCAGATGCCACCAGCAGAAGGTTGATTTTCTTTTTTGGTGGTTCAAGTTCTGTAGTTTCCGCATCGGAGTGTTGCTCTTTTAAGACTTTTGAAAACATGCTGCACACCTCATCCCTCTCAGATTTTGGAAGGCACTTCAGGTTCTTAAACCCGGATTGAGTGCTGTAGCTGTCTTTAGAAATCTCACATTGGTCCCTTCTTTGCGTTTTGTCAGATCTGCAGTGAAAGTGTTCTTAAAATGAACAACATGTACTGGGTCATTATCTGAGACTGCTATAGCATGAAATATATGGCAGAATGCGGGTAAAACAGAGCATGAGTATAACGAGGGTCTTCCGGTTTACCCTTGCACCATGGGACCCTGGCACCTACAAACCAGCCAGAAACCGCTTCTGGGTGCAGTAGGGTGATCAGATGTCCCTATTTTGTAGGGACAGTCCCGATATTTGGGGCATTTTTTTCTATAGGCGCCTATTACCCCTGACCCCCATTCGGATTTTTCACACTTGCTATTTGGTCACCCTAGGGTGCAGTCACTAGTGCCTTTTATTTACAGTGTCAGCTCCCACCATCTTCTATTTACAGACCTCTCCAAACTAGCAATCTGGGGGACAGCTAGCTTCTCCAGCAAGCAGGGATGCACAGCCCTGTCCTTTCTTCTCCCCTCTTCCCTTCGTTCCTTCCTGCCTGCCAGCCCTATAAAGCCTCCTGGCTAATGAGGCCCGCAGGTGTTTCCCTTCTACCAATTAGGCATGGCATACTCAGCCAGCTGCAATTAATGCTTCTTACTTGGAGCTGGGCTAACGGGGCTGGCTCAGGGCCTTCTGGCCAGCACCCTGTTACAATGAGACATAGTTTTTTCTCAAGGAGTTAAGTTACTAATTTAATTAAGCGGCAAAGAGTTCTGTGGCACCTTATAGATTAACACACATACTGGAGCATGGGCTTTTGTGGGTGAATACCCACTTCGTCAGATGCATGTAGTGGAAATTTCT
>NW_027426284.1:0-1400 GCF_003597395.2 Chelonoidis abingdonii
AAAAAAAAGGCAAACATCATTCTAGGATGTATTAGCAGAAGTGTTGTAAGCAAGACACAAAAAGTAATTCTTCCGCTCTACTCCACACTGATTAAGCCTCAACTGGAGTATTGTGTCCAATTCTGGGTGCCACATTTTAGGAAGGATGTAGACAAAGTGGAGAAAGTCCAGAGAAGAGCAACAAAAATGATTAAATGCAGGGCCGGCGCTAGCATTTAGGCAGCCTAGGCAATCGCCTAGGGCGCCAGAATTTTTGGTGGGCGGCATTTTGGCAGAGGGGGCGGCCGGCGGCTCCGATGGAGCTGCCGCAGTGGTGCCTACGGAGGGTCTGCTGGTCCGCGGCTCTGGTGCAGCTGCCGCAGTCGTGCCTGTGGGCACTCGGCTGCGCATGCGGCTCCGGTGGACCGCCCGCAGGCACGACTGTGGCAGCTCCATGGGAGCCACGGCACCAGCGCGCGGGGTGGCGAAATTGCCGTCTGCCTAGGGCGTTCAAACCCCTAGCGCTGGTCCTGATTAAATGTCTAGAAAACATGACCTATGAGGGAAGATTGAAAAAAATTGGGTTTGTTTAGTCTGGAAAAAAGACTGTTAGGGAACATCTTAACAGTTTTCAAGGCTGTTACAAGAAGGAGGTGGAAAAAATGTTTTTCTTATCCTTTGAGGATAGGACAAGAAGCAATGGGTTTAAATTGCAGCAAGGGAGATTTAAATTGGACATTAAGAAAAACTTCCTAACTGTCAGGGTGGTTAAGCACTGGAATAAATTGCCTAGGGAGGTTGTGGAATCTTCATCATCACTGGACATTTTTGGGAGCAGGTTATACAAACACCTGTCAGGGATGGTCTAGAGCAGGGGTCGGCAACCTATGGCACACATGCCAAACACAGCATGCAAGCTGATTTTGAATGGCACGCTGCTGCCTGCTGTGGTCCTGGCCCTCAGCCCCCCCGCCCACCGCTCTCCCCTGTGGGGGCAGAAGTCAGAAGCTTAGTCCTGCAGCGGCCAAGCTTCCCCCCTCCCCCACTTCTTTCCCTGGCGTGGTGCTTTTCTGCCCCTTCCCCTCTCTGTGCCAGTCAGCTGATGGCCCTGGGGAGCGGGAGGAGAAGAGCAGCAGCCTGCACTCTGCTCCATAGAGGACGCAGAGAGAGGTAGGGACGGAGCCTTGGGGAAGGGGGGAGAACAGGGCATATCCCTTCCAGCCTCCTGCCCTGCACCCCCTCGAGCTGAGCACCCCAGCTCTCTGCCCTGCCCCCTCCACCCCAACCCTGTACCCTGACCCCCACACACTCTCAGCCCTCTGCCCTGCACCTGCATACCCCCAGCCCTCTGCTCTGACCCATGAATCCCCCCACACCCTCAGCCTTCTGCCCTGCACTCCCATAACCGCAGCCCTCTGCCC
>NW_027426285.1:0-6494 GCF_003597395.2 Chelonoidis abingdonii
CAAGAGTCAGGGGAGCATTTATCTCATTGTAGTCCCAAACTGACCAAGGCAAGGAGGTTGACTGCCTAGGCCAGTGTTCTTTGTTCCTGTGGGGCTGGGCTGGATTTGTCTCATACATGCCCTGTTGAGGTGTGAACTGCCCCTCTGCTCCTGGAGAGTTTTGTCTGGACTTATTTTAAGCCATGAGGACACATTTTCAGCCTCATAACTATATAAATGAAATTGCAACCTATAACATTACTATAACAACAACGCTCAGTGCATTATTAGCCTTCTGAAGACACTCGACATGACAAACTTTGCATTGGATACCACACAATCATACTATAAGGATGAACACAGGGGCGCAGTGTGTTCCCTCGAGGTACAGAGTATCACACCTCCCTGCTTAGTTTACTGCAAGACGGTTAGTCACTGACTAGCTTAAAGGCAGTTTGTGTTATAGTGCTCTTGGCATCCAGTCATCCAGGCCATAAGGTGGAATGCCTAAGTTTCCCCATTCACACACAGCAAACCAAGTTTGTTATGTTTCTCTGCTGTGATCAGCTTTAAATCTGTTTACAGGTATTATCTGAGAACTAGTGTTACCATAAGGTTTACCATCAGTAACAAAATTCTTACCCCAAAACTTAACATTAATAACAAAATTTTGTATCACAGATGGATGTTTACAAGTATTTTCATGATACCACGCACTCTGTTGTTTGAGGCTAGTGTTGTTTGAGGCTAGTTTGAGTGTTGTTTGAGGCTAGTTTGTTCATTACCCATGATGTTCTTTTACTCTCTCCCATATAATCAGTCACTGGCTTTTCTTTCCCTCCAGTGTTACCCTCTGTGTGGGCTCTTAATTTAATCATGTTTCTGGAATTTTGGTGCCTCAGGGTCTGGCAAGATAGGTGTTCAGGGGGATCTTGCACATTGGCTGGCCCTTTGGGGAGCAGTCTCCCTCAGGACTGTACATATACAGAAAACCCAGCTCCCTTTTTGGGGTTACTTGGTATTTCCCCCTCCCAGCACTGAGACCTTCCTTGCTTCTTTTCCCAAGAGGACTATGATCTGTGCTCTGTGAGCTAGGTGTGTTTACCCTTTGATCAGATGCACCTTTTTCCAGCAGCTTTTCCATGACTGCTCTCTGTCTCTCCTCAGCCTGAGAAAAACACACCCCTCTATCAGTTGGGGCATTTGCATTCACACAAACTATCACCTGGCAATTTTATGGTCTCAACTCCTCCATTATCACAGGCATTGGAGCTGCATCTTGATGTAAAGAGACACAGTTACTTTCCAAAAACTTTTCAGAAATAGCATCCTGAAAAACTGGGACCTGGATTGGGGTACCCTTCATCACACCTTTCTCTCTCCTTGAGAAATCAGCTGTGTGACTGCTCCTCTCCAGGAGGTCAGTTACACAGTTTCTTCTCAAAACCTGGGTTTCAGGCTGAGTGAAGATCTCATAGAACTGGAAGGGACCTTGAAAGGTCACTGAGTTGAGTCCAGTTTCCTGCCTTCACAGCAGGACTAAGTATACTCCCTGATAGATTTTTACCCCAGATCCCTAAATGCCCCCCTCAAGGACTGAGCTTACCATTGTGAGTTTAGCAGGCCAGTGCTCAAACCACTGAGCTATCTCTGCCCCCTAGAAAACACCTAATTCATCCGTCAGATGATGTCTAAAACCCTTGAAACAGCTTTAACTGTCATTCACAGTGGCTGTGCTAGGCAGATGCTGACCCAGCCATCCTCCTAGTGTCTTGGGCAGAGCCACAGGAATCATCACCCACCTCAGTGGTTTCTGAGATTCCCTGCCCCTTCTCTGGGCTCTCCTCTGGGACACACTTCTCTATGCTCCCTAGAGCTGGATCTGTTTCTGGTTCAGCTGCAACTTGCTGGCAGCTAACAATGGGGATAGTTCTCTCCCTGGAAGGCTGGCCACCCGAGGCTTAGTATATACCCCTCTCATTGACAGCTTCTATTGGCTAATTTAGGTGGCTCCCTGGCCAGTGTGCTGGCTTTGAGGGTCACATCTGAAAACACCTATGTCTCCCCTTTCATTGTATAGGGAACTTGGGCACCTAACTCAGGTTTTGAGGATCGCAGTAGTGTTCCTGTCATTTTCTAGGCACCTAACAGTTAGGCTGTCATAAACAGATAGTTAATGGTTAATGCCTCTTTTACCTGTAAAGGGTTAAGAAGCTTAGTAAACCTGGCTGACACCTGACCAGAGGACGAATAAGGAGACAAGATACTTTCAAATCTTGGTGGAGGGGGAAGTCTTTTGTTTGTGCTCTTTGTTTTGGGGGTTGTTCGCTCTTGGGACTAAGAAGGACCAGACGTCAATCCAGGCTCTCCAAATCTTTCTGAATCAGTCTCTCATGTTTCAAATTTGTAAGTAACAGCCAGGCAAGGTGTGTTAGTCTTATTTTTGTTTTCTCAACTTGTAAATGTTCCTTTTTGCTGAGAGGATTTTACCTCTGTTTGCTGTAACTTTGAACCTAAGGCTAGAGGGGGTTCCTCTGGGCGCTATGCATCTGATTACCCTGTAAAGTTATTTTCCATCCTGATTTTACAGAGATGATTTTTACATTTCTGTCTTTAATTAAAAGCCTTCTTTTTAAGAACCTGATTGATTTTTCCTTGTTTTAAGATCCAAGGTGGCTGGATCTGGACTCACCAGGAACTGGTGGGGGGAAAGGAGGGGGAATGGTTAATTTCTCCTTGTTTTAAGATCCAAGGGTTGGGATCGAAATGTCCCCAGGAACTTGGTGAAAAAGCCTCTCAAGGCTGCCCAGGGAGGGGAAGGTTTTGGGGGACAGGAAGTGTTCCAGACACTGAAATTTATGGATGGTGGCAGTGTTACCAGATCTAAGCTAGTAATTAAGCTTAGAAGTGTCCATGCAGGTCCCCACATCTGTACCCTAAAGTTCAGAGTGGCGGAGGAACCTTGAAGTAGGCACCACAATGTTCAACATTCCAATGCCTAGGTCCCTTTTGTGGATCCAGGCCCTACTGTCTACTATCTCACATAATGATATAATTTCTGAATCTCTGTCTCATGCTTCAGGATATAGGCTGAATGAGTACAGGGGTCAGCCTGAAATATTTTCCCCTTCTCCCATTTATAGCACTGGAGCCCTTATTCATATAAATAGACCTATTGGCTTCAGTGGAAGAATGTGTGGGAGTAAGCATAGCACATTGTATTTCTAAGTGACTTGCTCAAGGTAACACAGGAAGACTGAATCGGAGCTAGGAATTGAACATATATTTTCTGAGACTCAGCCCAGTGCTTTACCAGACATTGAATTTATTAAAAAGACAAGGGTTCATTCATATTCCTGTATCTTTGCAGAACAGAAATATATCTAATTGGCTGGGTGATGTCATTACATACACAAATCTAATTGTGCTCTATATAAATTAGGGTGAAATATAATAATAGAGAAAAACTAAACAGTCATGAAAATACCAACACTCTCAAACACTTTAATAGTGGGTTTTAATTTTTTTAACATGTTTCCATGTGAAATTAATGCTTGTAAAAGACGCCAACAGCTCTGGAGACTGAAGTTCTCTACTTGTCCAAGTACAGCATGCTTTCTCATAGTGTTCCACCAATATGCATTGGCCTCCAGGGACCTCTTCTGGAGAGAAAGTGAATACTAAAGTCTTCATGGCCCATTCTGTCCTTGGCCTCCCTGATGAGCATGGCAGTTGTGGTAGGTTTTGGCATGAGAATGCCTGACTACTGGGAACTGGACTGAAACCACCAAACCATTAGCAATTAGCATGTTCTTTTCCCCTGACTTTCTCCGTCCTTGCACTGTAGATTTACTACTGGTTGGCTGCAAAGTTTGTTTGTTCTTAAGCTTCAGCTCTTGAATAATGTTGTAAGAGTACGTGACTGGAAAGAATGAAGTAATGATGACATTCTCCAAGCCAAAACAAATACAAACACATGAAAGAGTTTCCATTTGAAATGCTCTGTGTTGCATGAAGCAGTACTGTGAGTAAATTCTGCTTTTCATTTTAGCAAATTCCAAAGTGAATGGATTCCTCAGCTGATTCAACAGAAGAGAATTAAGGAAAGCCAGGAGAAATATGAGATAAATGCTGTTAATCATGTATAATATTTCATATTTTTTAAGATATGACAGGAACATGTTTTGGGAAATTCTGAACCAAACTGAATAATTTTAGCCAAAAATATCCCTAAAGAAGTGAGTTTCTTTACTATTTAGTGTTGATAAGGTGGGATTTCAGTGATAGTTTAGTCAACCCTGTCAGACACAGTGAATCAAAACTATAGTGGCCAGGCTAGGTGCTGGTACCATTTGAGAGAATGAAGCTGGCAACACTTAAAAGTGCCTACATTCAGTAATAGTCAGTTAAAGTTCATTTTAAAAGAGTCTGGGTGCAATGGTACTTTCAGACAGGGAGATTTCCATGTTTCATAGATGTGAACAACTGTGAATTGGCTTCTACTTTTCCATGCTTTACAATACACATAACTGTAATAACCAGTCAACTGTGCATTCTTATAGTAGAATTCTGTATACATATTTAAATACCTATTATAAATTTCAAGATATTTCACCTTAAAATATAAGTATCAGAGGGGTAGCCATGTTAGTCTGGATCTGTAAAAGCAGCAAAGAGTCCTGTGGCACCTTATAGACTAACAGACGTATTGGAGCATGAGCTTTCGTGGATGAATACCCACTTTGTTGGATGCATCATGCTCCAATACGTCTGTTAGTCTATAAGGTGCCACAGGCCTCTTTGCTGCTCTTAAAACATAAGTAGATGTACTCATTTTCAAGGGGCCAGTGTGACCCTGTTTCATGGAGAATTCAAAATCCTCAATGAAAATTTGCACAATAATTTTGTTACTATTGTGGATGGTTTGTAGACCCTAGCTACATCAAATCATGCAAATAATGAAATTTCATGCATAGACAATTCAAAATCTATTGCAAATATAAAAGATGCAATTTAAGATTTTTACATCTTTAAAATTTCAAGACCACAACTGTGCACAAGTTACCTTTGCTTGATTATTTATTTTAGCTTTTTAAAAGTCCCTGTTTACATACTACACACTAGCACAGGTTTAAAACTGAGATTTTTCAAAGCTATCTATGGGACTTGAACATCCAGTCCCCATTAACTTTTAGTTAATTATTTAACTAAAACTTGATATTTGGGACTTTTAGTGAGGAGCAGTGCCTTTGACTGGTTTTAGGGGGATTAAGAGGGAATTATTTAGGCCTCAGCCCTGCAAAGGAACTCCACACAGCTAGACTTGTATTTCTGTGTGAAGTTCTACTAACTTCAGGGGGAGAGGAGTAAGGCAGCATCAGAACTTAAGTAGCAATGAGTGTAGAAATGACATAGAGTTTGCCTATATGCAAGACACTGGTTTTATGCATACATTTATTCTTATTTTGAGTACCACAATATATTAAACACTATGAATTCATTTTATGTGTTATATTAACATATATGCACTAAATCACTGCCTGCTTCCAAACATAGCAGTAGCCCCAAGGTAGAATTTATGAAGCATTGTTGAACTGAACCATATTTTGAAAAGTCTTTATAAACCCAAGAAAAACAATAAGTAATTATTTTACTATATATAAATAGCTAAATATGACTAAGTCATTTCCATGAAAAAGTTCATTGTCAATCATTATGACTAGTAAAATGACTAATAATTATTTTATATTTTACCGATAACAAAAACGTAAAGTATATGTTTTTCTTTTCAACATACGAGTATATGTTTCTGTTTTTAAATGTCTACGTACTTAGAGTATTGGATGGGTATATTTTTACAAATTCAGATATATGAATAATTACATCTTTGAGATGGGGAAGCATGAGATATCTCCAGCCCTCCAAACTATGGGCCTGGGAATAGAGTGACAATGATGCTTGAGTAGTAGAAACAATGCCTTCAGGCTCACCATGCACCCCATGATTACTGATGTTTCAATGCGGCATATATGCTCTTCTTGAGTCATTGTTCACATATACTTGCAAAGAAATACATTTTGTTATTTTTAACATGCAATGAAAAAAACCCTTGCTGCTTACTTTTGTTCACTAATAATTAAATGTAATAAGATTTACAAAATGTTGAGAAAATTACTTGTTTATATAAAAATGAGGAAATCAAGAAAAGAGCCATAAATAGGAAAAATGCACTAACTCAATGAAGGCCTGATCCTGCACCAATAAAATCAGTGGGAATTTAACCGCTGACTTCAGTGAGCACAGGATTGAGTCATAAGAGCCTGATCCCAATCTCATTAAAGTTAATAGAAATGCTCCCATAGACTTTACTGGTTTGGGATCAGGCTCAGCCAGTGCCCATTAAAGTCAATGGTGTGACGGGTTGGATCACAGAAACCCGCTTGAAAGCTGCCACCCAATAAGCCAAGACTACTTCTGCCCCCTGCTTTCCCTGCCAGCTTAAGACTTCAGCACCC
>NW_027426286.1:0-1515 GCF_003597395.2 Chelonoidis abingdonii
CAGATCCCTAAATGGCCCCCTCAAGGATTGAACTCACAACCCTGGGTTTAGCAGGCCAATGCTCAAACCACTGAGCTATCCCTCCCTCCTGTGATTCAATGGATGAATTTTCCCCTTCCATTCATGATAATATAACACCCTTCTTGCAATTACTAACAGGGAAACGATAATACATTTATGTGTTTTCAGCTGTTCACTTCAATGTGTTTTCATACTGTCTGCTGTCGCTCTGTATCACTAACTATGTTGCTCCCTCCAATTATGCTTTTCTCTATTACCTTACTTCCCTGCAGTTTGGTTTTCTCCTTTTACCCTGCTTCCTAGACACTCTGCCTAGCCACAGAGTCATTTTCTCCCCTGTTCCTCTGGACATATTGCCTATCAGCCTTGCTCTTTTCTCCCCAGGACATTCTTCTTCTGCAAGTGATTGGCAGTTCCAGCCCCTGTTTCCTCTCTTCTTATATAGCAAAGGTCCCTATTAGAGGCTGCAAGCCTGGCTTGACATATTAAGGCTGGCTTCTTTTTCTAGCTGCTTTTATAGGACTCCAGAGGTGAAATCCTGGTCCAGCTGGAGCCAATGGCAAAATTTCCACCGACTTGACTGGAGCCAATGGCAAAATTCCCACTGACTTGATTTTGCCCCAGGTTTTCTATTGCCGTCAGGACACCTATAGAAGCAGTTTAAAATAAATAAATCAATAAAAGAGGAAGAAACTCAGCACCACATCTCACAAGCCAGCTTTCCACAGACTGCCAGCAAATGCTCCGCAGACCACAGTTTGGGAAACACTGGGCTTAGACATATTTGCGGACCCTCAGCAATAATTTATTTCAGAAATAGCTTTCAGGAAGTTCTCTGAGAAAAAAAATGTCCTGAACCCCACAAATTAGCTGTGACCCCAAATCGTATATCCTGGGATTTGGCTTCATGCGCAGTCCTATCAAATATACAACAGCCCACATAGTGGGGCCAATTTTGTGAAGTTCTCCAGTAAATAATACCTGCCTTTCAAATCATGTGTGTGCATCTTTACCTTATAGATTATAACAAGACAGTAATGGGAAAATCACAGGAAAGTCTGACTGCACAAGGAAGCCTAATTGCATAAGGGCCCAGATGAAAACTAGGAGCCTAATACCTTTGAGGATCTGGGCCAAGATGTCATTTTCTGGAGAAAGAAAGTTCAGAGAAATCCACATATTTGATCATTATCAAACTTGTAAATGCATATGCAAATCAACAATATGCTGAAGTACACTCATCTCGATAGTTCAGATTTAAACCTAAAATTCAATAATTAAAAAAATAAGCCGAGTTAAGGCAGAAACTCTTTGCTTAATGCCTCAGTGATGGGCTACAAGGGGAGGTGTATCTCTAAAGTGACTATGTGCTGTCAAAGGAACAAGGGCTTTTCTTAAGATAGAGTTTAGACCCCATGAATGTTCCTTGCTTCATGACTTTAAAGTAGGAAAAAAAAGTAATAATGAAACACATTAAAGATGTTACTGTAACCA
>NW_027426287.1:0-1457 GCF_003597395.2 Chelonoidis abingdonii
GTTTAGTCTGCAGAAGAGAAGAGTGAGGGGGGATTTGATAGCAGCCTTCAACTACCTGAAAGGGGGGTTCCAAAGAGGATGGAGCTCGGCTGTTCTCAGTGGTAGCAGATGACAGAACAAGCAGCAATGGTCTCAAGTTGCAGTGGGGCAGGTCTAGGTTGGATATTAGGAAACACTATTTCACTAGGAGGGCGGTGAAGCACTGGAATGGGTTCCCTAGGGCGGTGGTGGAATCTCCATCCTTAGAGGTTTTTAAGGCCCAGCTTGACAAAGCCCTGGCTGGGATGTTCGTTGGGGTTGTTCCTGCTTTGAGCAGGGGGTTGTACTAGATACCTCCTGAGGTCTCTTCCAACCCTGATATTCTATGGCAACAGGCCTAACCCCAAGGTAGTGCTGGTCTCCACGGAGTCGCACCTGTCAATCTAGTCCCCATCCGCAGCCAGCCTCACCCCCAGCCTTCCCCCCACAAACAGCAGGCCTCCCCACGCCCTTCCCCAGAAGCTTGCAGTTGTCCATGGAACCTGGAGGGAATTAGGGGTCCGATTCCCACTGGGATCCGAATAGCTGGGCCCTGGCATTTTCTAGAGCCACATTGTCATGAGTGAGTTCCAAGCCCTGGCAGGCCACCAACTCAAGGGACCTGTTGGCAGCCTGCCCCAGGAGGTCTCACCTCTCTCCTCCCCCCACCAACTTCTCTCCCGTAGGTCTGATCATTCACGAGGGCTCCTCGGTGTATCGGATCTTCAAGCGGTGGCAGGCAGTGAACCAGCAGTGGAAAGTGCTGAATTACGACAAAGCCAGGGACCTGGGCGAGCCCGTTGGCAGTGGGGCGGCCAAGGCCGGGGGCAGGAATTCACGGACGAACCCCTCCTCCGGGAGCGAAAGGAACCCTCGGCGGGGTCAGCGGGTTAGAACGATTTTGAACCATCACTGTGGCTACACCATCTTGCACATCCTTAGTCACCTGCGGCCGAACGAGCCCCGCGGGGGTGCCAGCTCTGGCCGGGAGGTGGTCATGAGAGTGACAACTGTATAACGCCACCTGGCCGGTGGACGGGGGCGCTGGCACGAGGAACTCCTCGGAGAGCCGCTCCTGCGAGGGGGGCTGCATTCCAGGGAAGGGCGCATGGCAGCTGTCTCCGCCCCACTGTTTCCACCTCATCTTCCTACTTTGGGGGCCGCCCTCCCTGCGTCTTGGCCCGCACCCGGCTAACCTCCCATCAATGTGAAAATTCCTGCGGGGGAAGGGACCGGGCTGGCCCCTTCCTGCTGGCTTCCCTTGCAACTCCTCCCTGATTGGAGGGATGGGAGAAGATTGTTATCAACCCCCCCCAGCGACGACTGATCCAGGGGGCCGAGAACAAATGTGCTTACCTCATCATCGGTCAAACAACAATCCAATCAACCCTCCCCAGCCCCAACTCCCCGCCCACCCTGCCGTGAATCTCCGCCCCAGA
>NW_027426288.1:0-1392 GCF_003597395.2 Chelonoidis abingdonii
TGAGGCAAATTGCCTGGCCGCTGATTACGCACAGCCAGACACCAGGGCAGTTAGAAGAGCACAGCAGGGTGTGCTGCGCATCAGAGAAGCTTTGAAAACCAGTTTCATGACTGGTCAGGCTACTGTGTTTGTTTCTCCTTGATGAAAACTCGCCCCCTTGGTTCACTCTACTTCCCAACCGCCCTTCCCTCCCCACTATGATTTCTGCTTGCAAAGGCAATAAAGTCATTGTTGTTTCAGATTCATGCATTCTTTATTAATTCATCACACAAATGTGGGGATAACTGCGAATGTAGCCTGGGAGGGGTGGGGGAGGAGGGAAGCACAGGGGTGGGGTAGTCGTAGAGGCACCCCCTAGAATGGCATGCAGCTCATCACAGAAGCGGCATGTCTAGGGCTTTGACCCGGAGCAGCCATTTGCCTCTCTGGTTCTTTGGTAGGCTTCATGCGGCCCTGCTGTGGGTCCCTGTTATAAACTCTGTCCTTCATGCCCTTGGAGATTTTTCCAAATATTCTGGCATTTTGTCTTTCGGAATGGGGCTTGGATAACATGGATTCATCTCCCCATACTGCAATCAGATGCAGTACCTCCCATTTGGTCCATGCTGGAGCTCTTTTGCAATTCTGGGACTCCATGGTCACCTGTGTTTTGAGCTCTGCATGTTCACCTGTGCTGATCAGCTCACTACGCTGGCCAAACAGAAAATGAAATTCAAAATTCGCGGGGTTTTTCCTGTCTATCTGGCCAGTGCATCTGAGTTGAGAGTGCTGTCCAGAGTGGTCACAATGGAGCTGTCATAAACAGATAGCTAAGGGTTAATGTTTCTTTTACCTGTAAAGGGTTAACAAAGGGAACCAAACACCTGACCAGAGGACCAATCAGGAAACCAGATTTTTCAAAGCTCAGGGAGGGAAATTTTGGGTGTGTGTCCTTTGTCTGTGTCTCTGTTGCTCTCTCGGCTCTGAGAGAGGATCTTTCTATCTTCAGGCTTTCTAATCTTCTGTTTCCCAGTTGTATGTACAGGTATAAGACAATATAGGTTTTTATATTGTTTTTGTATTTACATGTGTGTAAGTTACTGGAAAGTTTTAAATTGTATTTCTTTTTGGATAAGGCTGTTTATTCATTTTTCTTTTAAGCCATTAATCCTGTATATTGTCACCTTGATACAGAGACCGTTTTTATGTCTTTTTTCTTTCTTTTTATATAAAACTTTCTGTTTAAGACCTGTTGGATTTTTTCCTAGTTGGGCTCAAGGGGACTGAGTCTGCAGCTCACCAGGGAATTGCGGGGGAGGAAGAAGACGAGGGGAAAAGAAAATCTCTTTGTGTTAGAGTTACAAAGCTTGCATTTGCAGGGACTCTGAGTGAGGGTGAGAGAAACCTGATCTC
>NW_027426289.1:0-937 GCF_003597395.2 Chelonoidis abingdonii
GCCCCTAAGAGCAGGGGCACCAAACCCCATTTCTAGGGGCCCCTCGGGTTAGGGATCCAAAACCCCAATTTCCAGGGGCCCCTAACCCCAGGGGCCCCAAATCCGTATTTCCAGAGGCCCCTAACACCAGGGGCCCCAAACCCCCATTTCCAGGGGCCCCTAACCCTGGGGCCCCAATGCCCCATATCCAGGGGCCCCAAATCCCCATTTGTTGGGGGCTCCTAACTACTGGGTCCCGAAAACCCCATTTCCAGGGGCATCTATCACGAGGTCCTCCAAAAACCTATTTCCAGGGGCCCCTAACTCCAGGGGCCAAAAACCCCATTACCAGGGGCCCCAAAAGCCCATTTGCAGGGTCTCCTAATCTTATGGGCCCGAAACTCCCATTTGCAGGGTCTCCTAACCCTAGGGGATGCAAACCCCCATTTCAAGGGGCCCCTAACCCCAGGGGTCCCAAAACCCCACTTCCAGAGCCCCTAACCCTAGGGGACCTAAATCCCCATATCCAGGGACCCCTCACCGCTGGGGCTCCAAAACCCCATTTACAGGGGCCCCATACAGCAGAGGCCCGAAATTCTCATATCCAGGGACCCCTAACCCCTGGGCCCCAAGACCCCAGTTCCTGGGGCCGGTAACTTTAGGGGCCCCAAAACCGCATATTCAGGCCCCTAATACCAGGGGCCCCAAAACCCCATATTCACGGGCCCCTAGCCCCTAGGGCCCCAAAACCCAATTTCCAGGGGCCCCTAACAGCATTGGCCCCAAAACCGTATTTCCAGGGGTCCAAAACACCAGAGGCCCTAAAACCGAATTTCTAGAGCAACAAACACCAGGGGCCCCCAACCCCCATTTCCAGGGGACAAATATCCAGGGGCCACTAACCCCTGGGGCCCAAAACCCCCATTTCCAGGGGCCCCTTACCCTGGGGGTCCCAAAA
>NW_027426290.1:0-1330 GCF_003597395.2 Chelonoidis abingdonii
GGGGGAGGGCAAAAGGACCGGGAAGCAGGGTGCCACGGCTTACCACCGGGTCCGCAGCTTCCGTGACTCCTTGCTCACCTTCGGGGTAGGTCATGGTTTGCTGCGCGGCCCAAGGGGAGCCGTGGATGCCCCTGCTGACGAGGATCCCCCCCAGCCCTCCTCATGGCACTCATCACCTTTGCCACATTGAACGCCTGGAGCTGTAGGGTGGGTTTCCACAGGAGCCAGGTGCTCTCCTTCCTTCGGGAGGGGGGTACTCTTGGTTTTCCGAAGGCAGCTGGAGTGGGGGGACAGGGTCTACTTCAGCCATCTCACAACCCGTAGGGCTGGAGTGGCCACCCTGTTCTTCCCCGACCTGCGGCCCAAGGTGCTGGGGGTCACCGAGGCTCTGCCGGGCCACCTGCTGCACCTCCGGGTCCACATTGAGGGGTTCGTGGTCAAGCTTGTGAACGTCTATGCCCCGACATTGGGCCCGGAGCGACTGCGGTTCTATCAGCAGGCGTCCGCCTTCTTCAGCTCCTTGGATCCTCGTGAGTGCCTGGTCCTGGGCGGGGACTTCAGCATCATCCTAGAGAAGCGGGACCGCTCGGAGACTGAGCAGAGCCCAGGCGCCACGGACATCCTCCGGGAGATTGTCAACCATCACTCCCTGGTGGACGTCTGGCATGACCACCACCCGGACGATGTCTCCACGTTTACCTATGTCCGGGTGGGACCCCATCGGTCGTGCCACTCCCGGTTGGACCGCATCTATGTCACGCTTCCGTCTTTCATGGGCCCAGTCCTCCAGCGTCCGGCCGGCCCCTTTTTTGGATCACCACCTTGTCACTGTGATGGCCTCTCTCTGTGCAGAGACCGAGGCTGGCCTATTGGCACTTCAACAACAGCTTGCTGGAGGATGCGGGCTTCGTGGCGTCCTTCCGGGAGTTCTGGCTGGCCTGGCGAGGGCAGCTGCGTGCCTTTCCCTTGGCGCAGCGCTGGTGGAATGTGGGGAAGGTGCGCGCCCGGCTCTTCTGCCGTGACTACACACGGGGCGCCAGCCGACGCAGGGATGCGGCGATAGGGCAGTTGGAATGGAAGGTCTTAGAGCTGGAGAGGCATCTGGCTGCCAGCCCCGAGGATCCATCCCTTTGCGGAGCGTGCCGGGAGAAGCGGGAGGAACTCCGGGTCCTTGAGGACCATAGGGCCTGGGGCGCCTCTATTCGATCCCGCAGCCGCCTCCTTCGGGAGATGGATCGCGGCTTCCGCTTCTTCTATGCCCTGGAGAAAAAGAGGGGGGCCAAGAAGCACGTCACCTGCCTTCTGGCAGAGGACGGCACCCCCCTCACGG
>NW_027426291.1:0-3147 GCF_003597395.2 Chelonoidis abingdonii
TAGCTAATCTAAAGCAAACCTTCCTCCCTTGGCAGGGAATAAGGCCCCCTGCTAACACTCTTATGCTGCCCTCTGGCCATGCTGTATCACAATAGCTAAGCACTAACTGTGTTGTGCACTAACTGACCCATGTAGACTGTGCTGGGAAGAACTAAAAGTTCCCTATCTTGCGTTAACATGCACTTGGGAACTTTCATGGCATGCCAGCAGCACAACAGTTAGCACAACATGTTGGTGTGCATTAGAATTCACACCCCTTTGGTGTGTATTGTGTAGACAGGTCCTAAGTCATCTATTTCTCATTTGTGGCTCATCAGATTTCAGGTTATTTTCATTGCTTCTGTAGAGAGTTTCATACCAAATCCTCACCTCACACCCCTCCAACTCATTTTTACATTACTTTGTGCCGATATCTCATGCTTTACTCCTCAAAACATTAACTGGTGTGCCACAACTCTGTATGAGAAATTAAAGCAAAAACAAACAGCAATCCCACCAACCTCAATAACCATTTCAATATAATTATGGGCGTTTAATTGCCTCCCATCTTCTGAGTTCTCAAATAGGTCTCCGCAAAGAATGTAAGAGAAACAAATGAAAAAGATTCTCATGAAAGTGCCACCCGGCAGTAAACTCAAACACAGGCAGACAAGATCATGAGAGACACTATCCTAATCTCTTAGCCCATATTGTTTACCTAATGAGATGGATCGGTTATTCCACCCACAACTCACATTTGATGTTGAATAGAATATTTGATGTTGGGCAGAATTAATGAGCAGAATGCGCTAACAACACACCTTTTATCATAGTCTAGATCAGTGGTTTTCAAATTGCAGGTCACGACCCACTACTAGGTGGCCCAATTTAAGGCACTGGGTCACGGCTGCTCTAGCTAGCACTGCCAACCAGGCCATTAAAAGTCCAGCCGGCGGTGCTGTCCGTCAAAGGCAGGCTAGTCCCTACATGTTCTGACACTGTGCTGCACCCCAGAAGCAGCCAGCAGCAGGTCCAGCTCCTAAGCAGGGGGGCCACGGGGCCGGCCAATGGGAGCTGGGGGTTGGAGGGCAGTGCCTGCGGGCGAGAGCCGTGTGCCTCCATCTAGGAGCCAGACCTGCTGCTGGCTGCTTCCAGGGTGCAGCGCGGTTTGCAGTGCCAGGACAGGCAGGAAGCCTGCCTGAGTAACCCCATTGCGCCATTGACAAGGAGCCACTGTGCCCCAATCCCCTGCCCCAGCCCGCAGCCCCTTCCTGAATCCCATACCCCTCATCCCTGGCCCCACCCCAGAGCCTGCATCCTCAGTCCTGACCCCTTCTTGCACCCCAATCCCCAGCCCTGAGCCCCCCAAACCCGAAGCCCCCTCCTACACCCCAAGCCCCTCATCCTCAGTCCCATCCCACAGTCCTCACCCCAACCTTCAGCCCCTTCCGCACCCTAAACCCCTCATCCTCAGCTCCATTGGGTCGCAGGCATCAACAATTTTCTTCAACTGGGTCACCAGAAAAAAAGTTTGAAAACCACTGGTCTAGAACAGAGGTCTCCAACCTTTTAATGCACAAGATCACTTTTTGAATTTAAGTGCAAGCCAAGATCTACCCTGCCCCCTCCCTGAAGCCCCGTCCCGCTCACTCCATCCCTCCTCCCTCTGTCACTTGTTATCCCCCACTCTCACTCACCTTCACTAGTCTAGGGCCAAGGGGTTTGGAGCCTGGGACTGAGCCTGGGGCAGGGGTTGGGGTCCAGAAGGGATGAGGGGTTCAAGCTCTGGGAGAGAGTTTGGCTGCAGGAGGGGGCTCTAGGCTGGGGTATGTAAGGATATTAAAGAAGGTTTATATTACACATGGTTTATATGAAAAATGATTTATTGTTAGAAATGATTTATGATTTACTGTTAATTGATACTTTATAACTAAAGGTGTATATTAGACGAAATAAATGTGATTTTCCCGAGATTTAGGCCTCTAACCTGCAAGCCACCAGCTTGTACTGTGTGAGGCCTGTTCAAAGAAATACTTTGTATAAAAACTCGTATAAATGTTGAATTGACTCTAAGTGGACACTTTGTAAGTCGCTTACCGTTTTACTTTGTAACAGCCGGCTGTGAGCCAAACCTAGTAGCTTTTATATTACATAGATAGAGACCCCAACCCTCTGTTAAATTTTATCTCAGCTTGTATTTTTAAAATGATTAAAGACAAGAGTCTCACATTAAATTGGTAACACCCCCGAAGGTAATAGAGACAGTGAAATAGTGGGATTAAGATGAGAGGTATGTGAATAAGTGGCCTAGTTTTAAATAATGATGATGAATGGGTTAGGGGTTACAGCCTGAGATTCCATGTGTGGGCTGAAGAATTGTGATTCAGTGGGATCAACAGTTGACCCCGTGAGGGCAAATGGAATCCACCCACACCTAAGGTAAGGAAAAAACAACATCTGACAACATGGAGCAGCACCTGCTTTGATTGATTTAACAACAGCGATGAAGCACTGCTCATTGAATGACATAGGGATAAATTCCTATTAAAACTGGGACTCTAAAGAATAGTCTTTGGCTCTGTTACACCTCTCCAGGGAACATCAGGTGCGTCACCTGCCCCGACTCAGCTCCACTCGTGCGTTACAGGATACCTGGCCGAGGTATTTTTGTCACAAGACGTTTAGGCCTGGTAAGTTAATAGCTCCTATACAGAACTTGTGATGAATGATTGTAGCGGAATTGTAGTATTATTCTTTTATATTTATAATGTGTGTAAGTAGTTAATAGGATATAAGCAGTCCAATACACGTTGTTTTACTGTTATCTTTTGTTTTTTTATGGTATTTACAATGAATGCTGCCCAAACTGTCTTGGTCCCACTTTTATAAGATCTGCTTGGTTTTTTATTGGTCTGTAATATAAGTTGGTATAACAGGTAGCAGTGTATGAGGTGCTGGCTCTGGGAGGGGGGGGTCAGGGGCAGGGGGCTTGCTGTTCTGCTCCTGCCCATGCAAGCACTGCCCACTGCCCCGCACGGTCCCATTGGGTGCAGTTTCCCGGTTCCGCAGCCACATGGGAGCTTGTGGATGGACACTGGCTGCTTCCGGGTAGTGGCACAGGGCCAGGACAGGCGGAAAGCCTGCTTAGCATCCCCGATACTTAGTGAG
>NW_027426292.1:0-2527 GCF_003597395.2 Chelonoidis abingdonii
GGGGGGGGGGGATGTAAATGACTACAGACATAAGCAGGAGTGGGGGAGAATCAAATAAGTTTGAGAACCACTGGGCTAGATGAACCTATTGCAAGGTAGGTGCACAACTGGTTTGAAAATGGTATTCAGGGAGTTATCAGTGGTTCACAGGTCAGGCTGGAAGGGCATGTAGAGTTGAGTCCAGTTCTAGTCAATATCTTAATGGATAATTTGGATAAATGAAATGGAGAGTACATTTACAAATTGTGTGGACAATACCAAGCTGGAAGGGTTTGCAAGTGCTTTGGAGGATAGGCTTAGAAGTCTTGACAAACTGGAGAAATGATCAGAAATAAATAGGGTGAAACTCAACAAGGACAAATTGTTCCTTCTTAGGTGGAGTACTTTCAATCAGTTGCACACATTCAAAATGGGAAATGACTACCTAGGAAGGAGTAGTGCAGAAAGGGATTTGGGGGTCATAGTGGATCACAAGCTAAATATGAGTGAACAGTATAGTACTGTTGCAAAAAAAGCAAACATCATTCTGTGATATATTAGCAGAAGTGTTGTAACAAGACATGAGAAGTAATTCTTCTGCTCTACTCCACACTGATTAGACCTCAACTGAAGTATTGTGTCCAGTCTGAGCATCACATTTCAGGAAAGATGTGGACAAATTGAAGGAAGTCCAGAGAAGAGCAACAAAAATGATTAAAAGTCTAGAAAACATGACCTGCTAGGGAAAGACTGAAAAAATTGGGCTTGTTTAGTCTGGAGAAGAGAAGGCTGAGGGGGAACATAACAGTTTCCAAGTACGTAAGAAAACTGTTATAAAGAGACAATTGATAAATTGTTCTCCTTATCCACTGAGGACGAGATAAGAAGTAATGGGCTTAAATTGCAACAAGGGAGATTTTAGGTTAGGCATTAGGAAAAGCTTCCTAATTGCAAGGTAGTCAAGCAGTGGAACAAATTACCTAAGGAGGTTGTGGAATCTCTGTTATTGGAGATTTAGTGCATTGCATGACTTTTTTTTTTTTTCTTTCTTTTTTTCCTTGCTAAGAACTCTTATATACCCTTTTATTTATACTTACCATTAATATTTTTTAATTAACAAAGCTGTGCCATATAGTTAAAAATAGCAAAGAGGCATTTACCTGCCCCTTTTATATGCCAATTCCATGCTCTAAAGAGGTTCTGTAGTGGTTATGATAGCCTACCATGTGTTATGCTGGTGACATCTCTTAGGAGTTAGTGTAGACAAAAAAATAAAATAGATAGGAGGAAGCAAGTTTAAAGTCAGTTAGTTATTTGACTAATTCTGCACATTATGCTGTAATCAGTTCATTTAAAAAAAAACAACACTTGTAGCTAGCAATATGGCAATCATAGGTGCCATAGTGGTTTAATTCATTATTTTATTTTTTTATCTCTAGAGTGTATTCAGATATATTGCTACTGAAATAAGGCTACATTAGTTCACATAACATCACAAAATTAAGTATGATTAGTAGTCTAGATGCAGGAGAGCACAGGCTGCAGTAGCTAAGACGTCACTGAGTGCATGGCTCACAGGATTAATAACAGTATAAAAAGCGTTTAATGTCTAGCTGGTTGCTTCACATCTGGCCCAGTCTGACACTGACTTTAAATTTTTAACATGATAATTATTAGGTGGATTATATGAACTGAGCTGGTGGTATGTACTGGACAAGTGTTCTCAGTGTGTGTGCTTGGTAGTTTCCGCATAGAAGCCAGGAACTAAATGAGCACACGGACTACACTAGGGGTTCTCACAGTAATTTTTTTGGTGGCCTCAGAGTGTGGCCACCAATTCTTGCTGGTGGCCACTCTGACAATTCTTCCTACATTTCCTAATTAACTTTAGGAAAAACAAATAAATATGCACATGTCCAAATCATAGTAATTTATTTATGTAGGGTTTGGGTTGTTCTGTTTTGAGCAGACTCAATAATATACATTTGTCTCTCTTCTTTACTGCACTGAAACATGATGAAGGTGTTTTGTTTGTTTTTGCCTCTTGGTTGCTTTGTTTTGTATTGCTCACTAGTAAGTCTGCTTCTGTGAAAAGTGATATTAGCTAATATCACTTTTCACAGCAGCACACTTTATAGCTAGCTGGGAGGCAGTGAAAAGTGATATAAACAAACATACAAATACCACTTTTCACAGCAGACTTACTGGCAAGCTGGGGGACTAATTAAGCCCTGGATGGGGAGGTAGTAGGGAACAGGGGTGATGGTGGGGGAGGTGGGAGGGGTCCAAAGCCCTGCAGCTGGGGATCAGAGCTGGAGGACACAGTGGGGGCCAGGAGCAGTGGAGGAGTGGTGAGCCCAGAGCCAGAGCCTGAAGCCCTGCTGCAGGTGGGGGATGGAACCTGATGTCATGCAGCTGGAGCCTGCAGTTTGCCACCCCAGGCTGAAGCTGGAAATCTGAGTCCCGTCACCCTTGGGAAAGTGGGGAACTTAACTGGCTGCTTGCTTCTCTGGCATTTGCAGCTCCAGAGGGGGGCAGGGCCAAACCC
>NW_027426293.1:0-14045 GCF_003597395.2 Chelonoidis abingdonii
CAAAAATACACATCTGCACATACACACAATTATACAATAGGAAGGCTTAGTGGCACAAAGACAGACACAACGGTATAAAAACAAATGTGTTCTTATTCACATAGAAACAAAGCAAACATGCTAATTATGAGCATTAAAAACATACATGTACAAAGGGTCAGAGGCACCACACACACACACACAAAAGACCAATACATATACACAGGATGCACTCTCTAAGAAATCCTTAACAAAAATACACAACTGCAGGTGCAAACAGTTACAGATCCTGTAACACAATCACAGACAGACACAAATACACAACACTGCAAATGCACTCTCATTTTTGTGAACATACATTTGTTATAAACATACACGAGGAATTTTACAAACACATAAAAGATTATAGCAAGCACACACAGCAATTACTGTGAAATACACCCATGGACTCCCCATCAAACACCTGTCTACAAACTCACAGTTCAAACACATGCTCTTGATATTAGTTTTTGGAAGGAAAAGTCATACTTTTTTTTTTGTTATAGCTTCTTATTTTAATGACCTGAAATAAAAATGAATAATTTAGATGGCTGACCAGGTCATTGCCTTGAATGAATAAATCTCCACAAAAGGGAAGTTAATCAGAAACAGTGCTATTTGAGCTAAAGGGAAATCTCCAAAGATTATCTGATCTTTTGAGTAGACCTGTCTCTTTAAAAAGCAACTTTTGAAAATACACCAAATTTAGACTCTCCAAGGCCACTGTTCTGTGTCTTTCCCCCTCACTGATTGGTTTTGGTCACTCTAAAGGTCCATTAGGGTGTTGTTATCTGCTCTGATAGCCATCTGGCAGTTTAAATCATGCATTCCAAAAGGCTAGTGGAAGCTCCAGAGGGACAGAGTTAAGGTTACATTGTGGGGGTGGCATGTATCTTAATTCTTTGTTCCCTGCTTTTCACATGCTGGAAAGGCGTGAGGCAATGCTGGGCACTTTAACTTTGCATCAACAAAGGTTTTTGACTGGGAATGTGGGCTAAGGGAAAGGTTTTTAAGAGACTGAGGTGCTCATCAGTTTCTGTTGGTAGTGAATGGGAGTTGCGTGCCTAGTGCCCCTAGGTACTATTGAAAATCCCATCCTAAAATGTTAGCGATGAGTAAAGCTGGCCAGAAAGTGGATGAGAAAAAAATAATGAAATCTTATATCACGGTAAATAAAAAATGAAATAAACAAACAAACAAACAAATACATAAAGTGTTTTCTGAGGGACTTTTGAAAAGTTTGTTAGGGACTTAGGTCTTCTGACTTTCAAATCAATGTAAGTTCTTAATTTCCTTTGGTGCTTTTGAAATTCTCACCCTTCCTCAATAATCTTTTATGAGAAGTTCTATTCAGTATTCATATTTTAATTTCACAGAAAATATCAGCCTTTCTATCTATCCCTCTCTCCTTCCCTTCTCTTACTAGGGCTGGGTGGAAAAGAAGAATTGCATTTTATGAAAATTGTCAGAGTTTTAAAATTTGGTTTCTGGCTGTGATGTTTAAACCTTTCTGACAAAAGTTTAGTCAAAACTAATTTATATATATATATTTAGTTTTGCAGAATCAGCATTTCCAAGTGAAAAAATTGTTACATCAAAAAATTCCTGACTGGCTCTAACCCAAACTTATCTATCAATCTTAAATTGCATGCCACTGTGTCACAAGAAGATATGAGTAATTCCATTCACATGATCTCAGCAGGGTTACTCGTATGAGTGAAGTTACTCTGGGCATCAGTTTTGTAGGACTAGGCCCAGAGTTGTAACCAAGCATTTTGGCAACTAAGGTGAGCAAGCATATTTGCGCCTCCTACCAGAGATGATGTGTGGCGCTGTGGGGTCATGTGTTCCCCTAGATTTTTTGGTTGCCCCCCCCTCAAACCCAGACAGGCTGAGTGACCCGCTAGGGTGTATCAGGGGTTGGAGATGGTGCTCCCTCCCCAAGCCCTGCCATGCGGGGATGGTCCAACCTAGCCCTATCGCTTGGGGCTGGCCCCATAGATGGAGTTCGACTCCTGTATTTGTATCTGGGGGGCATAGGGCTTAATAAAAATGTTTTAGGATAGAGAATATGGAAGGCAGACACACAGGTGTGTGTACATGGTGAAGTGGTTGCACATTTAGCCAGTCACAGAACAGAGACAATGTGGTATGATTTAGCTGAGTTCTGCAGGGTTAATAAACCAACCCAAGGTTAATTTACATATGCAAATTATAATGTTTATACTTCAGCTGGTAACCAAATGATCTCCAATCCTTACTCACAAACCAATCACATTGAATTTACTGGACATTTGACAACATACCTACCTTGTACAGACATAAGTAGATTGTAGATTGCACCGTGGTGTCTAGGAAGTGGACCTCCTGTGTAGATTGGTCCAGCTGAGGTTGATGGTGGGTGGAAGCTGTTGAAATTGTGGAATTTTTCCAGAGTCTCCTTCCATGGTCAGCCTGGACAAATCTACAGGGAGTCCATTCCTAGACACCACAGTGCAAATAAGTGAAGGTCACATTAACACACCTATACAAAAATCTACCGACGATATGCCTACCTTCATCCTCCAGCTCCATCCGGGCACACCACACGCATCATTGTCTACAGCCAAGCACTGAGGTACAACCGCATCTGCTCTACCCTCAGACAGAGACCAACCTACACAAACTCCACCAAGCATTCTCAAACTACAATACCCCACGAGAAATAAGGAAACAGATCAACAGAGCCAGACGTGTACCAGAAGCTCTACAAGACAAACCCAAGAAAGAAACAACAGACTTCACTGGCCATCACATACAGTCCAGCTAAACCCCTCCAACCATCATCAGGATCTACAACCCATCCTAGCAATGATCCACAATTTCACAGGTCTTGGTGGCAGGCCAGTCCTCCTCACAGACAACTTGCAACCTGAACATATTCTCACCCAGTACTGCACATCCACCATAGTAACTCTAACTCAGGAGACCAATCCATGCAAAAGCCTCGATGCCAACTCTGCTCAATTATCTACCCGCGAACCATCACAGGACTAACCAGATAGCCACACCATCACCGGTTCATTCACCTGCACGTCCACCAATGTAATATAGCATCATATGCCAGCATGCACCTCTCTATGTACATTGGCCAAACTGGACAGTCTCTACGGAAAAGGAATAAATGGACCAAATCAGATATTAGGAAGGCAATATACAAAAACCTGTAGGAGAACACTTTAACCTTCTCTGGCCACAATAGCAGATCTTAAGGTGCCTCCTGCAGCAAAAAACTTCAGGACCAGACTTCAAAGAGAAAATGCTAGCTTCAGTTCATTCTGCAAATTTGACACATCAGCTCAGGATTAAAAAGACTGTGATCTTGCCAGCAAACCAGTTTCTCCTCCCTTGTTTTACACCTCAACTGCTAGAGAGGGCCTCATCCTCCTGATTGAACTAACCTCGTTATCTCTAGCTGTTGCATATATATACCTGCCCTTGGAATTTCCACTACATGCATCCGACAAGTGGGTATTCACCCACGAAAGCTCATGCTCCAAAACGTCTGTTAGTCATAGGTGCCACAGGACTCTTTGCTGCTTTTACAGATCCAGACTAACACAGCTACCCCTCTGATAAATTTAGTTCAGCTCTGAAAAGGAACTGCTTTAAAATGACTCCTTTTCACACCACAAATGAAGCGAGAAAAATGAGGCTCTGTTCCATGCTGATGAAGACTTGGCGAATTGAAACTGTTACTGCTTTTAGCATTTCAGAGCCTGAGGCAACACAGCCTCTGGGGTAGAGCCCACCCAAGTTGTGGGGGGGCAGCTTTAAAATTAAGAACTATTGGAAGAGCGAAAGAGGTGGCAGAAAGCGTGATTCCAAATGGCTTTCCAGCTGAGAGTTGGGATTAAGAATTGGACAGAAGGAGGCAAAGAGACTTTTTTTTATCAAAACCTTTGATCTGATCCCTTACGTCCTATAGCTTTGGGAAGATGGGTGAAGAATCCAGAGCTACACCCAAGAGCTACTCCAAATTTCATGGCTGAGGATGGTGGGCTGCATGGCACTGCTTTGTGTCAGGGTACCCAGGACTTTTTATTTTTGTGCTAATCAAAATAAATGAATAAAAAAAGAAATAATAGTGAAACATCAGCATTAAACACAGGACAAGACCCTGAGCTGATGAAAATCACCACAGTCCATTGTTCTGTAACTGGAGCTGCACAGTTTTACACAAAATCTGTGCAATGGAGGAGATCCGACTAGACCAGAGGTCCCCAACGCCGTGCCCGTGGGTGCCATGGCACCCGCAGGGGCATCTACATGCGCTCGCGTACTGGCTGGCAGTCGAGCATCCACTGAAATGCCGCCGAATTTTGGTGGCATTTCGGCGGCAATGCCTCTGGATGACGCTGCTTGCTGCCGACAAGTGACGTCATCCAGAGGCGACACCCCCAAAATGCCGCCAAAATTTGACAGCATTTCAGTGGATGCTCAGCTGCTGCCACGGTCCTTCCTCTGACACCCGCCAGACTAAAAGGTTGGGGACCACTGGACTAGACAATCATCATAGACCCGGCTGGCCTTAAAAATCTATGAATGTATGAAAATCACAAGAACAAATTATTTTAGCTCTTCCTGCCCCTTTCCATTGCCGCAAGTGCTCTGTATGTAACACCTAGTTTCTGATAATTTTCTTTAAAATAAAACAAAATAAAATAAAATAAGCCACTGGGGAAGCTGGAGAAATTCAGCCTAAGGAATTCAGGTGCCCAGACCAGTGGGATTTGGATGCCTAACTCTCTTAGTTTCCTCTAAAAATCCCTTCCCAAAACACTCCAGTCAAACATACTTCTATCAACACTTATCTCTCAATTAGAAGCTAATTGGTGGAAAATCTGTTCTGGATGATACTGAAGAACAGTGTCCAGAGTTGGTGCAGGGATGAAGTGGACTCTAAATAGGAGAAAAAATACAGATGGATCAGAGACAATTGTAATTGAAGTTTGTGTTATCCTCAGGTATCTAGAGAGTTGGTGAAATGCTCAAAAGTGGAATGCCAGATTTTTGAAGGGATTTAGGAGCCTAGAGGTGTAGATAGGTTCCTTGGAAATAATAGCCATCATCAATTATTTTGTACACTCTCTTCGTGAGAAGGTTAAGGATGACATAAAGTGCAAGGCAGTGAAGAATCAGGGCCCTTATAGCTAGGCAATGCAGATAAAATGGAAACTACTGTTAAAACCACAGCTGAGAGGAGCTGCTCCCAGGACTGAAGGAATCTTGTTCTATTTAATGTTGTCTCAAGATTGACAGACTTCTGCCCATCCTCCCCCCAGTAACTTGAATCAGCATGTACTGGAGACAGACATTATTATTCTCTGTAATTAACCGATAGCTGGACTCTATACTGTTCCCACTCATGTCCATTACAAAACTCCCATTGAATTCTGCATGAGTTAGACTGGACTACTTTTCTCTAGAAAATATAGTTTAAGATAGTATCATATCCAGAGGGGTATCATGTTAGTCTTTCGTAAAAGCAAAAGAGTTCTGTGGCACATATAACTACAGACATATTGAAGCATGAGCTTTGTGGGTATCACTCCATGAAGCTCATGTTCCAATACATCTGTTAGTCTATAAGGTGCACAGGATCTTTGTATTATAGATAAGTGTATGGGCACAGTTTTGATCTCACACATAGCAGCACAATTGAGGCTGTGGTATGATAGATAGATAGATAGAGGGGTAGGTCTTAGCTGGTATAAATCAGTGTAGTTCTTGTGAAGTCAATGGGATTCGTTGATCTACACACTGAGGATCTACCACAGTGTAACTCTTTTGAAGTTCATTGTTGTTTAACTAATTACTGTAAATGGATATGATATATATGATCATATATATATAATATATAATATTATCAATTTTTTCTAAGAAGAATATTTTCCCATACAGGCACTTTCAAATACTTAAAAAGACAATCTTGCTTCGAGAGCTCCCAATTTAAGGACAGACAGTAGACAGAGTCAGTGAAGGGAATAACAGAGACACATTATACATGTAAGCAGAGTAGGATAGCTCTACCCTGACATCGGTGGTGAATTATGGGGAGTTGGAAGGATTTCAGGTATTTGACTGAACATCCGCACCTAGCATGGCACCAGCAGCCTGGGATGGTTATTTTGACAGCGTCTGGGATCCCAATTTTTGTTATTGGGCAGGAGAATAAAGTGTTGTCACCCTGATTATGTGAATGAGAACTATGAGACTGCATTATGACAGAGAGTCTACCTTCAATTAAGTAGCATGCTAGACAAAGGACATGGGTACAAAACTCAGAATTGAGAGGTGGTGATTAGTGTGTGCATGCATGCATGCAGCCTGCGCCTGATGGTATGAGCTGGAAACCAATTGCAAGCTCCTCTCCCATTGTTGAAGAGCAGAGCTAATTTGGATTCCATTAGAGTCCACTAGAGGTTGCTGAGTTGAATTCAATTGGGCCAATGTGTGCACAGGATCGGGCTCCTACTACAAGCTGAAATCTCTAAAAGAGCTAAGCTTACTGCTGAGATACTGAGTGCTGTGTTAACTAGTGGGGGAGCCTGAAGATCTAGTCGCTCAGCGTGGAATGGAGCAGTTTGCAGCACATTGAGCAGCCCGGAACAGTGAGCAGAGTGGAGTGGTTTGTGGGGATGGCTGGAGTGGCTCATGGTTGGTGGAGGAGCAACAGAGCTGGTGAGTGTAGCAGGTATGGTGAAGCTGCAGCAGAACTCCACGAGATCGGAGCAGTCAGCCCACCACTGTGTGGGCAAGGCAGATGGTACAGTAAAGTACTGAGAAACAGTATGTTAGCCAGGCTAAACAAATCCTAGTACCCTGGTAAAAAATGGCAGTTGCTCCAGGTTATCAAGGCACTGGAGCAATTAAGATCTTTAGAAGGCAGTAGAGATAGCTACTTTAATTAGAACACTGCAGCAAATCAAGGCAGGCTTAATCAGGGACCTGGCTTTAAAAAGGAGCTCACTCCAGTCAGGCAGGAGGAGCCGAGGAGAGGAGCGTGTGTGAGGAGCTGGGAGCAAGAAGGCAGAGAAGCAGAGTGGAGAGATTGCTGGAGGATTGAGGAGGCAAGCATTGTCAGACACAGGAGGAAGGTCCTGTGGTGAGGATAAAGAAGTGTTTGGGAGGGACCATGGGGAAGTAGCCAGGGAGTTGTAGCTGTCCTGCAACTGTTACAGGAGGCACTATAGACAGTGCATCACAGGGCTTGGGCTGGAACCCGGAGTAGAGGGCGGCCTGGGTTCCCCAAACCTCCCAATCCTGATCAGAACAGGAGGAGTTGACTCAGACTGGGGTCCACAGAAGGAAGATCACTGAGGTGAAACAAATCCGCCAATAGACAGCGACCACCAAGTGGAGGGGAACTTTGTCACACGTAAGGTGCCCTTAACACCTGTGTGTGTCCTACCCTATTCCCCACCCAGGCTGGAGGGAGTAAACTCTGCAGATAAACTGTGCCTGACCAGAAGCAGAGACTTTGGGTTGTGGACTTTGGGTGATTGGACTTAAGACCTAAGAGGAAAGGACATTGCCAAAACTTTACTTAGTGGGTCTTTTGCTCATGTTTACATTGTGAATCTGTTTGCACTGTTTCCCCAATATGATGCATTGTTTCCTCCTTTATTAAAAGGATTTTGCTAACACTCAGACTCGTGTCTGTGCGAGAGGGAAAGTATTGCTCCTAGAGGCCCGGGGGTGGTATGATTGTCCCAGGTCATCTGGTGGGGTCGAGCCGGTTTTGCATTTGCGTTATTGAAACGGAACCCTGGATACTGACCGGCCTTGTTGCTGCCAACTCGAGGGGTCAGAAGGGTTACATACTATTTACACTTATTTATGTAGTATATCAGCAAGATTCAGCAAAAACAGAGTGACAGGACTGGGTGTTTAAGAGGGATCACAGTGGATAGGGTAGAATAGTCAGGGAGCTGGACTATGATAGGTGGCTGCATGGAAGATGTCGGAGGTGATTGAGTGAGAATCTGACAAAGGGAGAGTGAGGCTGGATGCATTAGTGAGGGGGTGTGAGGTTGACAAAGAGAAGATCAGTAAGGAGAGAAGAGCTGTGAGAGCTTTGAAGTAGTGAGAAGCTTAAATTGTAAATATTGGTGGCAGCCAACGAAGGATTAAAGGAATTCATGATCAAAGGATGGGAAAGAAAGAGGAGTTTAGCAGGCGATTTGTGAGTCTGAAGGGGGTCAGTGTGTGTGCCTGGAGGATCAGAGAGGAGTGCTGAAGTGATGAAAATGAAGTTATATACTAATGTAAACTGGTGAAATTAGATCAGAATTAGAGTCCATTATAATTCAGTAATCATTCAATAGATTCATATTTTGCTTGGTTTCAATTAAGACATTCTTAGGTCAGATCTAGAAAGAAGCAGTGGATTACTTCACCTTGACATTGTCTAAAGTTGGGAACATGAAATGCAAGGAACCCAAATTTAGGCCACTTCAGAAATGAAAATGTTAATATTGTCACTTTTGCAATAATTTCCTTTTGAATATTCTCACTTGGTGCAATATAATATAATACAATGCATTACTGATCAGTCCCAGGCAGGTTTCAGGGTATTGGAATGCTGAGCATTTCCTCTCCTATTTTATTCAAAGATAGAAAACATAAAAAGAAGAAAATTCAGGTTATGAATACAGTAACCAATCTGTATGAGATCTAATTTCATGAACAAATAGATCAACTGAATCGAGCTAGTTCAGGTATTAGAATCAGAATGTATTCAGCCTATTAGGCTACTGTTACCAAACAGTTCTCTCTCCTGTGGAAGAAGGTTACACGTTGCAATGATCTGTTAAAGTGTGTGTTTAGATTGCTGTATATTGAATCATATTGAGGACAGAGATCGTGGATGCTCAGAGCTTTGGATCTCTGATGAGCTCATTAATATTTATATCTCAGGATCTGGAAAGAATCATTCCTTGTCATATTGACGTCAAATGTTTTTTAAGAACTCAATAGATCATAGATTTAAGGTCAGAAGGGACCATTTTGATCATTAGTCTGACCTCCTGCAATCCAGGCAGAGAATCTCACCACACAATTCCTATACAACCCTAACTATATCTGAGTTAATGAGTCCAAATGTGGTTTGAAGACCTCAGGTGTCAGAGAATTCACAGAGTGATCATGCCCATGCTGAGAGGAGAAGAAAACTCCAGGGCTCTGCAATCGCCCTGGAGGAAGATTCCCGACCCCAAATATGGCAATCAGTTAACCAGAGCACGTAGCAAGAACTCGAAGCACCAGGAAGAATTCTCTGTGTAACTCAGATAAACATCTAACATCCATCAAGACCACTGGCATATTTACCTGCTGATAATCAAAGATCAATTCCAAATTAATTGCCAAAATTAGTACCCATATACATCCTCCATAATTTATAAGCTTAGTCTGTGAACTGGATATGTCCTTGCCCCATGCTTCCCTTGAAGGCTGTTCAGAACTTCACTCTCTAATGGTTAGAAACCTTCTCTATTTCAAGTCTAAATTTCTAGTGTCAGTTTATATCCATTTGTTCTTATGGTTCCTTATTGGTACTAGCTATAATATCTCTCCTATATTGTATCCTCTGAGATATATGTGTATAAAGAGAATCGTATCCCTCACATTCTTTTTGGTTAGGCCTAAACAAGCCAGCCTTTGATCTCCTTTTCTAAGATAGGTTTTCACATTCCTCAGATCATCTAGTACCTTATCTGTACCTGTTCCAGTTGAATTCATCCGTTTAACGTTGGGAGACCAGAATGCAACACTCTTCCAGATGAGTTCACCAGTGCGATTGTCATCGGTCTACACCTCCTTATTTTGCTGGAAATACCTTCGCCTGATCACTAAAATGCATTAGCGTTTTTAAAGACCATATCACATTGGAAGCGAGCTCAGTTATCCTGTATAACCAATATCCAGAGTCATCTTCTCCTCTGTTACTCTCACTGATGTGTGTTCCCAGTTTATAACTAAAAATTTGTTATTAATCCTAAAATCATGACTTTCCACCTTTTCACTATTAATTTCACCTAATTACTTTTACTCCAGTTAAACAGTCATCAGATCTTCGTGTTGATGTATCCCGATTCTTCTCTGTGTTAGCAATTACCTCCCACTTTTGTGTCATCCACAAACTTTATTGCACATTCCAATTTTTGTGCCAAGGCACTAATAAAAGATTTAATAGAGTGGTCCAACCAACCCGAAATAACCACTTCAGCCATGACGTCTACCTTCATCCATGACCCTTGTAGTTTCCCTTTAACAGTTCCTTATCCACTTTCAATTTTCTGTATTGATCTCCATCTTTTCCATGTTTCTTTGTCTCTTTTCCACACACAGAAATAGCTCGGTTTAACCTAATTGTGTTTTTAAACGAGGCTTCTCTACACCAAAGTGTCCCATTTTAATTAAACCAGGTTTAGTTTAACTGGTGCAAACCAGTGTGGTCACACTTATTGCAGGCTATGAGTGTTATTATAAATTCATAGATCTGTAAGGCCAGAAGGGCACTTAGTAATCAACTCTGATCCCTGAAAACACGGGCAAAGAATAGTGATTCCTGTTATCCATTTTTATGACTGAACATATCTTTAGAAGACAGAATCATCTGAATTTAAAGACTTCCAAGCTAGGAATTCACCACATCTTATAAGTTGTTCCAATAATTAATTAACTGCCTTATAAAAAAAAAATCCTATGTAAGAACTTGAACAGCATAACCACATCACTCATGATGGCCCTAACACTAGTGGCTACTCTACGTTATTCGTTTGCTAGTGTAAATATTATCATCAGAATCACACCTTTCAGAGAAAAGTTTTTATTTTGATGAGTCGAATTTTATGATGAGAAAAAAGTTTTTCAGAAAATTCCTGACGCAGCTTCTAACTCTAACCTTCTCTTGGATAACAAATACTATTCTCACTCTAAGCAGGTTTTCTGGACTTTAATAGTCTCTACTTTTTCTGAACATTTTAAATTTTTTAGCTGAAATTTGTTCGTTAATGACTTAAATATATACCAAAACAGCCACTCTAAAAGAAAAGAGTGTGTGCAACAGGGGTTGCATTGCTTGAAATAAGGGAAGGTTGAATTTCAATCCACAGTGAACTCTCCATGTAGACAAATTCCTGATTCAGTTATAATATGGCTGCAAATCCTGTGTGGAGAGAGCTTTTCTAACAAAAAGGTGTACATTTAACTGCAGACCAGCGTTAACTGGCATAAATGTGAGAGTCAATGATTGAAATTCTTGAGTGCTAAGGATTTAGAAGCCCAGGTTCTCAGGATTGATGGGAATTGAGGCAAAATTTTTCCCAGTTGAGAAAGTGAAATGCTATTTATGTGCTCAACTTTACTTAGAGGGGGGTTCTAAGTTTTGCAAGTTGAAACAGACAGGAAGTGGAAAAATCCTCACAGTTTGGAACAAATAATTTTCAGAATACCACAATTTTGAGTTATTATTATTTGCAGAAATATTTCATTTTCAATGAAATTTTTCTTTTCCAACTTCAAACATTTTTTCTTTAACAAAAAAAGAAAAGAAAAGAAAAGAAAAGGAAATTTTTGATTAAACCCTATTTTCTCATTAGCAATTTTTTGTTGAAAATTTTTTTGCAGTTCTACTGCAGAGAACTAGTTTAGCATATATATCTCATGAATTAAACATCAATAGACGTTGATAAAAATACCTTCAACTGGTTAACGGTGCTACACAAAGCTCATTAAACTGAAAGTCCTTTTAACCATGTGTAGGACAATAGAATGATATTATTGTTGCATGATTTTTAACATTCTAATTTAATAAAAACTACTTTGAGTCACTGTGATTTTAATTGAGGTTAAATAAATGAGAGAATCTAATCATACAGTGTTTGACTCTCAAGCTATGAAAGTCAAGTTTCTGCTGGAATAAGGACTATGCTCAAAATGGGACCTATTTTCTACATCTATTCAGACTGGGAGTGTGGTACGATCCCATGAGCTGTTCTGCTTGGATGGAATAACTGCTGTTGCATGGTGCCATGGAAGTAAATGCGGCTGAGGCCTTGTTTCTCCAAAGTGCTTATTATGAATCTATGGAGTATATGTTTTAGTGAGTTGGATGTAAAGGTCCAAAGGGAGTCGGAGTACAATTCCATTAAAGTTAATGGAGTTAGTCATCTAATTCTTACCCCTTTGAAATAAAGTGGACCTGAATTATACTGGTTTTACTACCTAATTGGCTGAATTATACTGGTTTATTCACTTTAGCTGTGTAACTCCTCGATTGTCAGTGAGCGTAAGGAGAACTTCGATAATGTAGTAGAGCAGGCTCCATAGAGATCACAAGAATCAGGCATAGATGAGAATCCAGTACATGTGATTAGTGGAACTGGGACCCCTGGTGAGATTTTCAGATTTGGTCTAAGGGATTTGGGCACAATTTATCACATTAAGGGAACTGACATACAAATGCCTGGTGGCTTTGAATTCATTCCATGGTGAGCTCCCAGTGGAAGGTAGTACAGAGGCTAAGTGGGCTATCCGAATGCTAGTCTGATGTTTAGTGATATTCACAACCCATCGATTCTCAGGGCCGCATTTCACTTCCGCATTCCAATGATGTAGATAAGGGGTGCAGCATGGGGGTGAGGACCATATGCACGGCACCAGCCTGTCCAATCCAGTGAGACGGTTTGATGAGGGGCGTTATGTTGTGACGATGGTCATGCCATGAACAACGACACACTGGATGGTTGGGAGGTGAGGTGGAGAGGCCTTGTGCTTACTTTAACTGATGGATCTTCGGAGGCCAAGATGATCTGGGATGTAGGAGAAAGGGTGAAGGAAGGCCCATGCGAATATCTATGCGATGGGGGTCACTCACTTGTGAGGTATGTGGAAGTGCAGGATAAAGCCCACTGGGGAATGTCACAGGTATGATTGGTTGACTTTATTGGAGTGCAGAAAAACAGGAGAAGGTAAGCTGTGAGCGAGGACCGTGAACATGTCTGGGCATCTTCAGAATGCAGAGTCTTGGTTCATAATGCACACACACAGGCTTACAATATAGCACATATTAATCATAGGCTTCCTGAAAAGAAGAAACTCGTCCTTCTAAGAGTCCAGACAGAGAGCTGCAACAGGCAGCCAGTGAGGAAATTGCTGTTTAGCAGCTTTGGTCTGCATGTTTGGCATGTAGCACTGAGGATGTTAACAAGGAAGTTGCTGAGGAGAAGTACATTGGATTTGTGCAGCTTGAGTCTCAGTTCATGGTATAAAGATGAGGCATTTGCCGAAAGGTTATAGGTAGATCAACCGAAGGCAACAAAAGGGAGATGTGAATGGCTGGATGATTGTAAAGTCCCTGAGGATGAATTTGGTCCACTTTTCGTCATTAGTTCATTTCTCTGCTTGAAGAGGCGTCTCGAGGGGTTAATGACAAGCGATTTATTTGTGATTTATGCATGGGAAATAATGGATGGTCTTAGTGTTAGGCAAAGGAGTGGGATACGATCTTGTTTTACAGAGGCTGTGCATATACTGTTTCCACTAATAATTAAATGTTAAGATTATATTTTTGGGTTATTTTTTTAACCAAATTGAAACTTAATTTTTCCTGTAGGTTAGACGTTAAAACTCTTCACTGAGCTACTTCCGTGGATTAATGGGAGTCCGTAGTGTGAGTGCTTATGCTCATTTTCCTTTGAGTTGACTCCCTGGTGAATTACATCTCATCTGATGTGCCTTGCATGAAGGTCATAACAATGGAAAAAAGAATCTGAAGTAGCGTAGAGAGGTTATTTTTTACTCATATGTTTGGAATGGTATGTGCTGTTGGAACTGTGTCATCCTGGCGACAACATTCAGAAGGATTTGATAACTGGAGAGGATAGAGAGAGACCAGAATGACAAAGGATTGAACATGCTTATAGTGATAGACTCTAGAGCTCTATTATTTGCTTAACAAGAGAAGGTTAAATGGGTGATTG
>NW_027426294.1:0-923 GCF_003597395.2 Chelonoidis abingdonii
GCCCTGACCCAGGGGGGGCCCTGGACTGCTGGCTGCCGCTGCCGCCGGCAGCTGAGACTCCCTCTCTGTCCCAGCAGCAGCGGCTGCTCAACCATTTACAAAAAAATTTGGGGGCACCGCTTTTTGGCGCCCCCAAATCTTGGCACCCTAGGCAACCGCCTAGTCTGCCTAAATGGTTGCACCGGCCCTGCCCGTCCCCCACCCTCAACATGTGTCCCCAGGATCCAGCCACTTTGTCCATGTGCCTCCCATTCCCAGCACTGAGACATGCCCCTGGCTGCATTGTCCGTGTGTCCCTCCCCTCTCAAGCCCAGTCTCAACACGTGCTCTCCCCACCCAGCGGCGTTGCCCCAAGTACTCTCTCCCCAAGCTCAATATAAGCCCCACCCCTCATGTTCATTAGGTTATTTATTTACTGTACCCATGAACAATACACATTACTCTGGCCTAGGATGCAACTGACTCTAGGCTGGAGCAGGCTCGGTACTAGGGATATCTCTGAGGTTGGTGTCGTGGCTGTGGGTATGTTGAGAAGGGGGCAGACACAGGGTGCTGCTGCAGCTGCTCCTGTTCTATAGCTTCATAGATTGCAAGGCCATTGTGGGAAACGCATCCCATTGGGATTTAAAGCTGGTCAGTGATGGGGAAGTCGCCGTGACCCTGGGGAAATGGATCCAATTTGCCAGCTCCTCACTCTCAAAAGTCAACACCTTATTTCCAGTCTGAATTTGTCTAACCTCAGCTTCCACCTTTTGGGTTCTGCCACACGCTCCCTTTGTGGGAATGCTGAGGGATGGGGCTGGGATAGTCCATGGCTGGCCTCCCCCAGCTGTGTGTCAGGGGCAGGCCCTGCAGGTCTTACTATCTCTCTGGGCATTGGCGCCAACTTTTCCCGGTGCCGGTGGGTGCTCGCCTGCGGCCCT
>NW_027426295.1:0-1097 GCF_003597395.2 Chelonoidis abingdonii
TTCCTTGTTACCACTCCTAGTACACCTCTACTCTGATATAACACGAATTTGGATATAACAGGGTAAAGCAGTGCTCTGGGAGGGTGGGGCTGTGCACTCTGGCGGATCAAAGCAAGTTTGATATAACTCGATTTCACCTATATTTTGGTAAGATTTTTTTGGCTCCCGAGGACAGAGTTATTTCAGGGAAGAGGTGTATGTTCAAAAGTTTCCCCCCAAAATTATGTAAGTTACACATTTTTAAAGAAATAATAGAATCATATCAGGGTGGGAAGGGACCTCAGGAGGTCATCTAGTCATCTGGCTGTGATGACAATATCTTCTTCTTCAGGGATGTCTCTCACTTTGGTTACTGTTCTAAGTCCTGGCAGTTGGCACAGAAGGGTCAGTTCTGCAGTGGGATGGGGCACCCAGGGCCTAGCATGGGAACGGATGTCTCTGTGGGCAGCACTGATCACTGCTGTGTTAGGCTGCAGACAGTGCAGGGCCCATAATAATGAGCTGCACTGATCTGGCCCCTTTCTGCTGTGGATCTCAACGTTCTTTACACAGTTCGTTCAGTATCCTCATTTTACAAACTGGGGATTAAGGACTGAGCCATCTTAAGAACTGGCACTAGAGCCCAGGGCTGAGAACTCTGATCCGGCTCTTACCACAAACCACCTTCTATCAGAGCTAGGGCTGGAAGCCAGGCCTCCGGAGCCTCCCTTCTCTAACCACAAGACCCCCATTCCCCTCTCAGCCTACCAACCCAACCCAGTCCCCTGCTGTAAGCACAAGCCCTACACGTCATTGTGGGGATAGAAGCGGGAGGCTTGCAGGCAGTCACCTGTCTCAATGCTAGCTCATGTGGGGCCTCCTCCAGATCACCAATCACCCCCATTCACAGGGGAAAAACTGAGAACCCCTCCATGGCCATGCATGGCTGCACTGCAGCAGAGTGGGCTGGAGTCTCCCTACTGAAGCCATGCTGTGGAGGGCAATACAGCCTAGGAGACTGTCATAAACACATGGCTAAGGGTTAATGTCTCTTTTACCTGTAAAGGGTTAAGAAGCTCAGTAAACCTGGCTGACACCTGACCAGAGGACCAATAGGG
>NW_027426296.1:0-1745 GCF_003597395.2 Chelonoidis abingdonii
CCATTTCTGGAGATATTTAAGAGTAGGTTAGATAAATGTCTATCCGGGATGGTCTAGACAATATTTGGTCCTGCCATGAGGGCAGGGGACTGGACTCGATGACCTCTTGAGGTCTCTTCCAGCCCTAGAATCTATGAATCTATGAAAACTATGGAGAGCTAGCATAAAAGAGAAGCAAGCTCTGGGTACCTCACATGAGGCAGAGAGAGAGTGGCTACTTGTGCAAATGAGAAAGTGAAAGAGACTGGAGGCACCATACCCAATCATGGAGAAAACATCCACTCATGCTAACAGGGATTTTTCCTTGCATGTCAAGGGTTTCCCTCACCCTCTGAAAGGCTCAGGGGCTGGGAAGGGTGAGATGCTCCATTGCTTGGTCTCACTAAAGGCTCATCAAGTGAGACAGTGATAATATAATGATGGGTACAGAGGCTCAGAGGGAAATAAAGTTTTTTGGGCTGTCAAGCAATTAAAAAAATTAATTGTGATTAATCGTGCGATTAATCACACTATTAAAAACAACAATAGAATATCATGTATTTAAATATTTTGTATGTTTTCTACATTTTCAAATACATTGATTTCAGTTACAACACAGGATATAGTGTACAGTGTTCACTTTATATTTATTTTTATTACAAATATTTATGCTGTAAAAACAAAATAGTATTTTTCAATAAACCTAAAACAAGTACTGTAGTGCAATCTCTTTATCATGAAAGATGAACTTACAAAAGTCCCACGTGTTCTCACTTTATGGTGACATTGTAAATAAGAAGCGGGCCAATATTATCTCCTGTAAATGTAAACAAACTTGTTTGTCTTAACGACTGGTTGAACAAGAAGTAGGACTGAGTGGACTTGTAGGCTCTAAAGTTTTACAGTGTTTTGTTTTTGAGTGCAGTTATGTAACAAAAATATCTATATTTGTTAGTTGCACTTTCACGATAAAGAGATTGCACTACAGAATTTGTATGAGGTGAATTGAAAAATACTATTTATTTCGTCTATCATTTTTATAGTGTAAATATTTGTAATAAAAATAATAGTATAAAGTGAGCACTGTACACTTTGTATTCTGTGTTGTAACTGAAATCAATATATTTGAAAATGTAGAAAAACATCCAAAATATTTAATACATTTAAATTGGTATTCTATTGCTTAACGCTCAGAGTAAAACTGCAAATAATCACAATCCATTCTTAAAATTGTGATTACTTTTTTTGAGTTAATCATGTGAGTTAACTCTGGTTAATCGACAGCCCTAAAAGTTTTTTAAAAATCAACCAGGAAAGGGCACAGAGAGAAACTGAAATTTTCCTCCACACTCTCACTTTAGCTTTGAGTGAGCACATTCATTTCACATAATGTGCCTTACAGTATTGCAGAAAAAATATGCCCATCTCTGTTTTGTTCACTACACACACACACAGAAAACTTAGATAAAAACATAAATACTATTGCTGGAGGATTGCAATGTAACACTATTATTTCGTAGAATTCACAATGATGACGCACAAGAACTCAAGCACAGGGAGAAACAAAGCAGGCTGCTCCCTAAAACAGAGGGGTACAACTGACTGCACCTCACTTGAGGCTGGCTGACTGCAGATTGACTGCTGCTGGCACAGGTGACTTCCCCTCTGCCTGGTGGATGCTTGACCTCCCCACTCCACCCCTGGCCCCACCCCTGCCCCATCTCTTCCCACCCCTGCACCGCCCTCACCCCACGCCCATTCCACCT
>NW_027426297.1:0-7729 GCF_003597395.2 Chelonoidis abingdonii
GGGGGCGGGACTTCAGGCAGCGTGGCACTGGGGGCGGGGCTTCAGGTGATGTGGCACTTGGGGCAGGGGTTTCGGTGGCACAGCATTCACGGGCGGAGTGTTATGGCGGGGCAGCACTCTTTTTTTTTTTTTGCCTGGGATGGCAAAAAAGTTAGAGCTGGCCCCGGAAGATAGGTAAGAATGAGACCATGTCTACACTAGCACTTATGTTGGCAAAACTTATGTCACTCAGAGGTGTGAAAAACCTCCCACCTGAGTGAAATAAGTTTTGCTGGCATAAGCAGTACGCCAGAGTGCACAGCACTATGTTGGTGGGAGGTGATTTAATCATGTCAACGGGAGAGCAGCTACACGAGAGATCTTACAGCAGCGCATCTGCATCGGTACAGCCATGCCATTGTAAGCTCTCTAGTGTAGACATAACCTATTGTATTTATTTGTGATTTGTGATTTTATGTAATTGCTTTTAGCAAATACTGAAGGATACTTGTCATAACATTTGGTTTGCGGTGAGTATTTTCACTACTACAGCTTGAATGCTTGAAAATGAAAATGAAAGGCTCACGGGAAGAGATAATTGTTTTAATCCAAATGAATATTTGTGGAATTTTTTTCCACTGTTTGGTCAGTTCTAGTTTTTATTGTGAAGTATGGAACATATATGCCCAATGGCCTGTGATGTGATGTTAGATGGGGTGGGATCTGAGTTACTACAGAGAATTCTTTCCTGGGTGTCTGACTGGTGAGTCTTGCCCACATGCTCAGGGTTTAGCTGATTGTCGTATTTGGGGTCAGGAAGGAATTTTCCTCCAGGGCAGATTGGCAGAGGCCCTGGGGGGTTTTCGTCCTCCTCTGCAGCGTGGGTCATGGGTCACTTCCTGGAGAATTCTCTGCACCTTCAAGTCTTTAAACCACAATCTGAGGACTTCAATAGCTCAGACATAGGTTAGAGTTTGATACGGGAGTGGGTGGGTGAGATTCTGTGGCCTGCGTTGTGCAGGAGGTCAGACTAGATGATCATAATGGTCCCTTCTGACCTTAAAGTCTATGATTCTATGATTAATACACAGAAATACTGCAGAGTTTTTGAAGAGGTATGAGGACATCTAGTGTTTGATGTCCTTAAGTACATGCTGAGATGATCTCCCTGTGGGATGTCACTCTCCAGAAAGTGCAACATGCAGAAAATGACGACAGTATTTGAGTTTTTAAAGCAAATATATCTGCAGATGCCAAAAGCCAAAATTGTTCATGCTATTTCAAAATCTGAAACTCATTAAGCATTCACTGATTCTCAGAATGGACTTCTCGATCAGTACTAAGTGACATGGCCCCATTCCGAAATGTGTCTGAAAAGATGAAGGCTACCAGTTTTGCACCTAGCACGTTGGTGACAAAAAAAAAATGGGTGTGTGGATGCGCCTGAATCTATTGAGAAAAGGATATTTTCTCCCAATATTAGTTGTTAGTAGGATGAATAACATTTTCTTTTGTCTTTGGAATAGCTAGGCCTTGAGCACCTGTGTCCCAGAATGCACTGTTCCTACAGACTATGTGAGATTGGATTTGTAGCTACCAGGGCCCATCTGAAAGTGAATCAGGGCTGTTGCTTCCCTTCTAATGTCTGAAAGGGAAAGGGTAGACTCATCCCTCTCTACTCAACTTTGAGGTAGTATCAGAGGAGACCACTTCACGTGTCTGGCAGATTTTCTGTGCAGCTCCCTGGTATTTCCAAATTTTCTGTGATCTGGATGGAGCACAAATTTGATTTGAATGGATGCTATAAAGATAAACTCACAGGCACCCGCCTCTAGTGGCAGACCCATGACCTTCCCTTGGCTATCAAATCCTTACAGTCGTCTGTCTTTGTCTGCTCAGGAAGGAACTCCTACAACCCAAACTAGCATAGCATCTAGTAACTGTAGGGAGTGGACACTTTTGGATACACAGCCTGATTTTTCAAATTTGAAAATAACAGTGGAATGAAGTCTCAGAATGATCTCCAAATCAGCATGTATAACAGGGCAGAGTGTTGTGTACAACGCTCATACACTCTCCTTTCTCCTGCACCTCAGCTTAAGCCTTTGTTGAAGCACAGTGTTTTCCCTTTTCAGATTTTTTCAGAAAGTATGACACACAATTACCCTCCAGGCTACGTACATAAAATGCTGATACGACACATAAGTGTTAGTACTTCCCCGTCAACTTCAAAGAGAGACTAAAATACAGTTTCTTAGTAAAACAAATATGTCATGCACACAAAACATATATTTGAAATACTGCGAATAACGTTTAAACAAAAGCTTCTAAGCAATAAATCTACTGGTCTTCCTTCTACAGACTTTGCCCACATTGTTTCTGTTACATATATTTAACTATAAGGCTCCAGCCTAACACAGCCCTACATTCCTATGATGCTCTGTGGATTACAAGTACAATCTTCACTGTGTGGCAAAAGAGCACTACATCCCAATATCAGACAAGGAAGTCACTGAATTCTCTCTGTGATAATGAAGAAGCAAAGGTAAGATCCTCAACACCACTCCCCCCAGCACTCCCCATCACAAGCTCCTTTATGCTGGGTAAAAGTGCTGGGGTGGTGTATATGGGCACAAAAAGCCCTGTAGCTCAGTCCTGGTAGATGACATTGTAAAGCTTTCTTCTGGGAATCCCCCACAAGCCCTAGGAGGTGGGGTGCAGCTACAGGCTTGTCAGAAATGGGGCCAGAGCACACAGAGATTCAGGCAGCGCTATGGCCCATAGTGGAAACTGCTGGCCCTGTTGAAACTTAGGACATCCTCAGCTTCCCCTTGGGGTGGTATAAACAGAACATGATAGTGTGGATTTTCTTCCACCATCTCTGGGTCATTATGTTGGTGACCCTAACACTTTGAAGGTATATGCAGGTGCAGCATACTTCACATGTTCCTATGCCTTGGCCTAATGTGAACCTCATCTCTGTAGGCACTGCTGCTACTTGACTACATTTGGGATCTCAATAAATGTCCATAAAAGCTTTGGGAACAGGGGAACATCTTTTCTTTCGATGTTTGTACAGTGGCCAACACAATCGCAGCACAAATCTGGATATGTATGTCATCCTGTGCCACCTGCAATATCGATATCAAATAACAACAACAAACAGGAATAAACAGCAACGCAGGCAGGTCACAGTTTTTCTCCTTGGACTAAGGCACTTCCATTCCATAACATGTACCGTTAATGCTTATGTTTAGGGAAATCTATAGATGAACAATAACAGGAATGTTGGCAGTACAAATAAGTCTTGTAGCTCACCTAGTGAATGGTGAGCCCTGCTGTTTCCTCACCAGGAAGAATTACAAGAGACACCAGGACCTGAATGTAAATCTATGGTTTAAGAAGTGGGGATACAGTAGTTTTAATGCCTATTCCATCCTTGCAATGAAAGTTTGCTCCACACCACCTGGAAAATTTCCTTTTTTCACATCGAGCTCAGTACCCCAAGCCATGGAATGGCTCCCCTTTCTCTGTGGTATTTTTTGGAGTATGCATGTTGCCGAGACTACTCTTGTCTCTGTTACAGAGGTAGGATGATTAATTGCTTTGTCTGGTACAGAATAAGTTGATTAATTGCCATTATTTCTGCTTCACAGAAGCCCACTACTCCTAATTTGCAGAAAGCTCAGTGGAAAACAGCAGCACTGAAGGCTTTGTCTCAAGCTCTCGCAGCCACAAGGGTTAATTACTCAACGATGATTCTAATAGGACTCTGCCTCCATCGCACCCAGACACAAGAGGGCGAGGCTAATAAGATACATGTAAGTGCTAGATTCACTCAATGATCTACTTTTGGGATTATTTTTCCTCATGAAGGTCTTCCAAGTGTTATTGATTATTCCCTGACTGGGCAGGAAATGTGACTTAACTCTAGAGAAACCATGACACTGCTATGAGTCTACTTGCGGGTGCCTCCTGGAAAAAAGGTGCCTTGTCCCACCCTAAAGCCTACTCCTCCACCCAGCGCGTGTGCCCGAACTATCTCTCAAGTCTGTAACTGTCAATTTCTGGTCAACACTCAAAGTGGACCCAAGGGCCAGGATAATTGTATCTTTTGAATAGATGTGACCGCGAATGTTCAATCACTTACCTAAAACTATCGAAGAGCACCTGACAATAAGATCTTATGCGGATTCTTCACAGGCAGACTGGGTGTTAGCCTATCACCTGCTGAAATTCCCAGTTTGGGGAACTGCATTTTACCAATTAAGTATTCCATCTATCCAAATTAAATTGTGCTAAAATTGATAGTGCTGAAAACCATTATCGGCACGTCCTTAACAACTCCATGTTCGTTACCCCCAGGGTGCGCTACCATATTCACTAGATAGCGAGGATAACGCAACTTCCTATTGTCACGCCACCCCCCCCACTTTGTGCACAAAGCTATTTGAGGTTCACAAGTTTGTAATGTTCTTTCTGGCCTCCATCTACTGGAATACTTTTATAAAATGTGGCTATTAAAAGGGAGATATGAAAGATGTATAAAATCAGAAAATGAATGCGTGTGGAGATAGTGCATAAGGAAGCTGTTGCTTTACCTCCTTATCTATAGCGCAGAACTGAAGCTACCTGTGATGCAACACAATTGCGACAAAAGGCAGGCTCTAAACTACACATTAAAAGGGCAAGATGCCTTCATCCTACAACCACAACAATCAAGCATGTGGAACTTGTGGCCACCAGCAACGTCAACTCGTGATAAGCCGCCAAAAGCTATAATTGGACGGATCCACATAGTAATTACAATAAGTTCCTGGGACGGTAAGCGAACCCCATCAATAGCTATTGGCACAAGAATGGAACCTGGACAAACAATGACATGCTGTGAATCGTCCCTAACCTCTGCACTGCAGGACTAGATGGATCACTCAGTAATATGTCTTGTTCTGTTCGTTCCACGTCAAAGCATCTGGCAACTGGCTGCCTGTCGGAGACATGGACTGCCTGGGAGCCTAAGATCCGAACATGTAGTCTGACCCAATACATCTATTTTTATGTTCTTTCAGAGTTGCTAGCTCCAAGTCTTCTGTCCTCTGCAATTCCACCAGGAGAGTTCTATTTGCCAAAAGCCATAGACCCAGGGGTTGGCATCTTTCAGAATTGGCTGTTGCCAACGTCTTCATTTATTCACTCTACTGGAAAGGATTTTGCGCTTGCAGTAATACATTTGTTTACATTTATTAGCGGTCTCTTTCTATAAGTCGTATAATATATAACTAAACTAATATGTTTCTGCATTGGTCCCTGCCCTTTGAGCAGAGGGGTTGGACTAGATGACTCTCTGAGGGTCCCTTACCAACCACCTTACACCTTCTATGATTCTACAATCAAAGTAACTCTAGGTTTTCTCTCAAAATCGTTTAACGAGCTGAATGTAAAATGAATAAAATGGCCCAGACAACTCCCCCTTTCCCCCCCCCCCGACGAAGTCCGGCCAGAGCACCTGCGGCCGCCTGATAGTTTCCACTGAAAATCAGCTTGCGTGCTGCCTTCAGCACACGTGCCATAGGTTTCCTACCCATACCATAGACCAAATACATGCCTAAACAAAGAGACAGAGACACTCTCCTGTTTGGAAGGCTTACTTCAGAGTGGTAGAGGCTCGAAATGTAGCTTAATATTAAAGTGAAGTTTCTTCAGAAGCCAATAAAATCAGCCTCTAGACTCACCAGGGGAAGTTCACCTCACTGGTGGCAAATGGGACTTTTCAAAGCCTGCTTGAATAGCTGATTGAGAACTTAATCTTGTCATTTCCAAGGCCTTTGATCACTTTGTTGCCAGTCTCTGAATTCCTCTGCTGCTTTAGGACTAAGATAGCAACATAGTGGGGAGCTCATGTCTTAATGCCAGGTGATAAAAGGAGAAACAATCTCAACACCACTTATGCCATACAACCTATGAGTGTACTTGAGCCTTTGTGAGCAGCATATACAAACTTACTGCTGACCAGCAGGGGGAGCTGGTTGCCATATTCTGAAGTACCAAACCTACCTGCAGTCAGTAGCTCTGGTCTAATTGGTTCTCACTGGTTTAGACCAGAATAATAACTGCTTTTCCTTGTTATCTGAGCAGCCCCTAGTACCAGATTTTCTTCTTTCTGCAAAGAGATTAACTAGCCTTGCAAGGTTTGACTGTGTAGATAGTTAATTACAAGCAAATGGAAATTCTAGAAGAATTTTTATCTTTGTTCATAGTAAAGTTTGGCAACAACTTTCCTTATTTCCTTTGTCATGGTCAATTTTAGCGTGACATTTGCAAAAGTCTATTACATTTAAATTAAAACTGCAATCAGTGTGAAAGTCTTATTCCTCCTCCCCTGGAGTCTTGATAAAATATAATGTTCTAATTATCATAAATTGAGAATTTAAAATGGCTTCATGTCAGTATAAGAATCGTAGTGTCAGGAAGCACAGACAGGGTTGTGTGTTCTTTTAACAAATTTTTTTGTTAGAAATCATTTGAGTAAAAATGTGCTACACCTTTAGAAATAAGTTTGCTTGCCACAATATCAGCTACTAGACTTGATCTTTATGTGGTATACATTTTCACAATTCCAGGTACTGGAGAAATATAGGGTAATGAATATATTCTGTAAATATAAGTGCAACTTTCTGGAAAGGCTAAAGAAATTTGAACTGCATTTACATTAGAAGTCTTGGGGTTTGGTGCTTGGAATAACAAAATGACCTGAAGAAGAGCTCCGTGTAAGCTAGAAAGTTTGTCTTTTTCACCAACAGAATTTGGTCCAACAAAAGATATTACTTCACCCACCTTGTGTCTTTCATATCCTGGGACCAGTATGGTTATACTACATTGCAAGAAAATTATTTTGTTTTTAAAAATGCTAACTACACATTTCCATAGTCCTCAAGGTAGAATGTGATTTGCTAATTTTGAAAACAGAGGGGTAACAGACAAGGAAAAAGGTTGAAGATGTTTTACTGAATCTGTGCAGTACAACTTTGCTCAAGATAATAACACACTATTCCAGGCAAGTGCAGCTGATGCATATATTTACCTGTAAGTACATGCTTTGACAGCTTCCTGAACAGAAGTGGTGTTTCATATAGCATGCATTTTAGATCAGAGCTTTAATTCATTTTATTTATATATTAAGCAAATAAAACCTACATTTCTACTTGAGTACAACTTTGCTCCAGCTACTGAAGTACTGGCTACAAAACTCTTATTTTAACTTCCTGTGTTCTAACACAAATGTACCAATGATATGCCAAATGCTGGTATCAGTGTACCAACATGTCTATAGCAAATAAGCCAGAAACAGAGATACCTATCCAAATAAAATTGAGTCTAGCCCCCTGCCTTCATTAGCAGGACCAGGTACTGATTTTGCCCCAGATCCCTAAGTGGCCCCCTCAAGGATTGAGCTCACAAGCCTGGATTTAGCAGGCCACTGCTCAAACCACTGAGCTATCCCTCCCCCTGAAAAACAATGGAGATGCCAGGGATTGAACCCAGGGCCTCATACGTGCAAAATGGGCATTCTACCACTGAGCTATACCCCCTTCCTTCCACATAACAATCCTGTACCCAACACATCTATATTTACTGCTATAATCTAGAATAGCCCTTTAAAATGCAAAGAAAGTTAAGTAATGTTAGATACTTAAACATAATCATAACATAACCCCAACTATACATATAAATGATGGGGTCTAAATTAGCT
>NW_027426298.1:0-2310 GCF_003597395.2 Chelonoidis abingdonii
GATGGGGGTGGTACCTGCAGCAGTGTGAGGTCACTGAAGGTGAGATGATCAGATTGTAGCTGTAGTGATCTGACATCCCTGGGAGCAGGAAGATGCAAAGACCTGGTACCTGAAGCAGTGTGAGGTCACCGAGGGCAGGGTGATGGGAGGGGGCGGTACCTGCAGCAATGTGAGGTCATTGGGGATAGGGGGATTGGATGGGGGTGGTACCTGCAGCAGCGTGATGTCATTTTCATCTGTCTCGTCATTGTATTCTGGGTGGGGGATTCCCAATGTCCTGCCTCCCCAGTTCATCTATTTGAACGCTGTGGGCCCCCAGCAGCACAGTGATGTTGCTGTGAAATACAAGGGGGTGCAGGTTCTGCAGGGAGGCCAATACGATGGATTCAGTCATGGGCCGTTAACTTCCTTAAAAGTGGGTGGGTCTAAGAGTCGTCTTGTTCTCAGGATCAGTATACAGAAGCCATTATAAGCTTGTTTAGGTGACAAGAAAGCTGAATCACTAGAATCACCACCCATCACACAGGCCTAGGCTAAACTTAAAACTGAGCTATGTAGGCCAGGAGTGGGAAAACCCCACATCCTTACCCAGCGTAGCTATGCTGGGAACCCCCCAGTGTCGAGGTCTCTGTCGATGTAGCTAACATCGTTTGGGGAGGTGGTGTTCCTACATCAGCAGAAAAACCCTGCTTGTCAGAGTACGCTGCATCGGCTCTAGGGCGCTGGACTGATACGGGCTGCGTCATGTGGACATAGTCACAGGCATGTCAGAGACGTAGAAGCAGAACCGTTTCCCCCAAGGGGTTTCCCTGGGGACCGACCTAGCAAACGCAGGGGCTGGGGCATTGACCAGTGGAGTTGTGAGTGTCTGACAGAAGCAGCAAAAAGACCAGAGAAGTTGCCAGAGAAGGCACCAGGCACATCCCACTGGCCCGCAGATGCCTCGGTTATGGGGCACCCCACACGGGGGCAGGGGAGATGGTGAGGAGAAGCTGCCTCATTTCAGAGCCCCCAGGATTGCTGTACTGGTGAAGCAGCCTCAGGCCCTTCCACTGAGCCATGTGCAGGCTCTGCTCCCTATGCCCACCTCCACTCAGCAGCCCAAGTCCTGGGGGGCAGGAGAACAGCCATGGGAAGCAGGAGTAGCAGCAGCAGCATCTGTACCAGAGCAGGGAAGGAGAAGGTGCTTCACACGCAGCCCTGGGGGGTTTATAGACACAGCTGGGGGAGGGGGGGACAGGAAACCTCAACGTCAAACTATCTGCCCTGTGGCTCCCTGGACACCTCCCTATATAGGCTGCGGGGAGGGTCAGACCCTGCTGAGTCTGCACATCTGGGCATCTTCTGGGGATGATCAGTGCCTGGAGCCCTGCACAGCTGGGGCTGGGCCATGCCCCAATGTGCACAGCTGGGGCCCTGCAGCCTCTGTCTCCATGCACATCTGGTGCTGAGCTGGGGGATGTGAGTTGGCTGCTAACACCAGAGACACTAGAGTCTTTCCCCGCCTATTGTAGTGGGGGCTGTGGTTAACCTGAACTCATCACAGCTGCAGATGGGAACCCGGCCCTTTGATCCTTCTCAGGTCTCCTTGCACCATGAGAGAGACAGGGGGAGGGGCTGAGGACAGAGACCAAACGCTGCACTTCGAAGTGTCGGTGATAGCAGGGCCTCTCACATGTACAATGCTGAGACTGGGAAAATACAACCTGCTGAGTCAGCCAGTTCTCTTCCCTGCGGCCAGATGGGAGCCAGTGTCCTGTAGAGGGGAAAGGGTATGTCCCATTCCCTGCCCCATCACCAAGCTGGGGTCAATGGGCTGCAGCTACACTGGAGTCAATAGGGCAGATCCCCATGTATTATCAATCAGCCATGACTCCATTGGCATCAATGGGACCAGATCCCCAGGTGGGGTCAACGGGACATAGCTCCATTGGGGTCAATGGGGCCAGATCCCAGCTGGGGTCAGTGGGGTATAGCAGTGCAATAACCTGCAGTGTAACTGTCGGTGGTTAGAGGTCTCCCAGGCGGTGGGAGAACCCCACAGCAGGGCTGCCCAGAAGATTCAGGGGGCCTGGGGCAAAGCAATTTCGGGGGCCCCATCCGTAAAAAGAAGTTGTAAGTAGAATATTATAGTCTTGTGGGCAGTGGTGTAGCCAGGTTCTAACATCAGGGAGAGCGAACACATAAAAAAAGGCACCACCCAACATATCAAATTGCTAATTACATCCACTCCCTCTCACTTCCTGCCCCCCTCCGAACCCCCAACACCCCCCCGCTCCTTGTCACCTGACTGCCCCCTCCTGCGACCCC
>NW_027426299.1:0-1581 GCF_003597395.2 Chelonoidis abingdonii
GATCCCTGCACCCCAACAATCACTGCAGCACACACCCTGGTGCTCAGTACCTGGCTGTGCAGCCTCCACCTCCAGCAATCCCTGCACCTACCAATCACTGCAGCACACATCCTGATGCTCAGTACCTGGCAATTCAGCCTTCGCCTCCAGCAATCCCTGCATCCCAACTATCACTGCAGCACACACCCTGGTGCTCAGTACTTGGCAGTACAGCCTTCACCTTCAGCGATCACTGCACCTTAACAGCCTTGGCCACAAACACAGTTCCATTCAGCCCTCTTACCTGTGCTCCGTATATGTGGTTCATATTAAAAAAGGGGTGTGGAGGGGTGCCTCGGGGAGTCCCAAAACAAGATGTGTTCTAGAGGTGGTAAGTAAAAATGTACTCACCTTTATCCCTGGTTGTGAGAAACTCTTCAAGGATTCCCGATCCTACCTTGCTCGCTGCATCAAAACTGTTAGACAAAAAAATTATTTTGCCCAAGAATCAAGCAAGCAAAGACAATACTGAAGGTAGTTGTACATATAAAGATCATCCTACTTGCATCATACATTTATGGCTACCTTGCGGGAGAAGGAGATGGGGTGGGGAGGGGAGGGATGAGTGCTTACAGACATCCCATGTGTTGTGAAGTGAGGGTTAGCGTTGTTCTAAGAGCTGAGTTACTGGGTAAGCATTGCCCATATAAGCTGAGCTAAGTTATCAGGTATTGACAGAAACTATGTCCTTGCTTCTCAACAGTTTCTGTCTTTTCTGCTGTCTGAATTTTAACTCCTTTCTGACACTATGTACCAGTATTTCAACTGTGTTTTCCCCTGAGTAACACCCACAAGGTAGTTTACATCCAGTCTAGCCAGCATATTGTGGATGAACCATCCAAGGTTAGGGCCCATTAAGAAACACAAAGGGCCTTAGAAGAATCTTATCCCCACCTAATGGACGATTCTCTGAAGGTACCAGCCAGGATAAGGGCAATGGCCCCTGCTATGACTCACTGAAGCACGCAAGGGCATCTGACCAGCTGATGTGACACTGGACTCTGTCTTACGTCTGTAATTTTCCACTAACTGCGCTTGAGGCTTTTGCTTGGAAGATTGAATTTCCCTCCTCATGGCAGAAGCTATAAAAGTGGGAAGTGACATCATCGCTTGGTTTCACTCTCCCACAACTAATCACCTTGAAATATTTTAGGAATAAGGACTGAACTGGGGCTGTGGTGCTAGGCTTCAGGGATTTCTAGCCTGTGTATGGAAAACTGGGGTATTGTTTGTACCATAATTTGGAGATATACGTATCTCATAGAACTGGAAGGGACCGTGTAGCGAGGCGGTGTGGCTCCCCTCCTCCCCAGGGAAGGTCGAGCCCCATCAGGCACCTAAGGGGGCGTGGCCACAGAGCAGTGAGCCCACCCCTCAGAGGGTTAGGAGGCGACCCGGAAGTATAAAAGCCGGCCGTCAGCACTCAGTTGGAGCCCAGCTGCTGTCGGGAGCAGACCTGCCAGAGGGTGCTCATGACTGGGACACTGCTGAGGCTGGGGGTCAGTGCCCTGACTGGCCAGAGCTTCCCCGTGCCCGCTACGA
>NW_027426300.1:0-1485 GCF_003597395.2 Chelonoidis abingdonii
GATATCAGTAAGTGGAAACTGCAAGTTACAGTCTCTGCAAAACCACACCAGGATCTGGGTAGAAGCATTCATGCTCAGGTGCTCTGTCTGGCTACAGGCTCAGGTGGAGGAGACAGAAGCAGTGCTGGCACAGGTGTTGCGGGTCTTCCTAACCATCGTAAGCCTCCCTCTGTCAAACTCCCTCCCAAACTCCTCTGTCTGCAGCTCCCTGTCCGCTCTGTATATCTCTTAGGGAGACTTTAAACTGAATGTGAAGACTTCAAAGGGTGAAATATCTGCTACATCATCTGTTAGTTTTTTCTAACGGTTAATTAATTTCACTGATAGAAGTTTGTACCTTATTATCAATTGGAAGTTAAAGCTAGCAAAATTTTAACTGTTGAACCAAAGAGCCTTCCAGTACCAGATATTGTCTCCATGTAGATACTTATTGTAGGCACTGGGTAATATTTGCGTTATTTTTTTCAATATTGTACATGACTCTTTGTTTATGATGGTGTGGCAGGTTAGACCTCCCCCCCCTTCCAAGGTGCCCCCTGATGTGCTGGAGTCCCACTGAGCCTGCCTGTCCCACCAGCCTGGGTCCCCCACACACACTTCGTGCTGCTGTATCAGGCTTTCAAGCCCCCTTTCAACACATACACAGGTAGACACACATCCAGCTGTAGAATCTCTCAGAGTCTGCGATCAGATCTGTGTGAGAAGGCTCAGCTGGGGAATTGCACAGCACTCTGGCGCACATGACCTCTAGAGCAGTGGCTCTCAAACTTTTGTACTAGTGATCCCTTTCACACAGCAAGCTTCTGAGTGTCACCCACCTTATACATTAAAAACACTTTTTAATGTATTTAACACCCTTATAAATGCTAGAGACAAGTGGGATTTGGGGTGGAGGCTAACAGATCATGACCCCCTATGTAATAATGACACAACCCCCTGAGGGGTCCCAACCAGTGGTGAGCTAAAGCCGGTTTCCACCGGTTCCCAAGAACCGATTGCTAAAATTAGACCTCTGTGGAAAATTGGTTGTTAAAGGGCCAGGGGGTGGGCAAAGAACTCCTGTCTGCAGGCTGGACCATCCTGTTGCTCCCAGGATTCCCAGCTGGGGAGATTGAGCATCCCCCAGCCCCTCCCCCACTTCCCCCCAGCTGCAGCATGGCCAGCCGCCGGCACCAGCTGGGCAGCTCAGCTGAGCTTGGGAGTTGTCTTGCTGCCATTTTTTAAGTGGCCCGGCAAGGTGCGGGGGCTGCTGCAAGCTCCAGGACTGGCCAGAGGGGAGGGGGCAAGTGGGGCAATTGGCCCAGGCCCTGCAGGGGCCTCCAGCCCCATGAGGATGTCTCCCCTGGGCCCTCCCCTGCCTCCCCCACCCTGCAGAGCCACAGCATGGCCAGCAGCTGGGCAGCTCAGCTGAGCTCTGGGCTGCCGGCAAGGTAAGTGGGAGGGAGGGCTGCGAGCTCTGGGGCTGCGGGGGGGCGGGAAGTGGGA
>NW_027426301.1:0-1323 GCF_003597395.2 Chelonoidis abingdonii
CTGTAAAAGCAGCAGAGAATCCTGTGGCACCTTATAGACTAACAGACGTTTTGGAGCGTGAGCTTTCGTGGGTGAATACCCACTTCATCAGATGCAGGAGAATTGTTGATTGTTAGAAACATATTAGGTGACTATTTTATGCAGAAGTATTTCAGCACATGGGTTGCTTCAAGTATTCAGCAGTTATAATTAAATCTCAAGCTGTTTTGATTGTTGTGTTTCTGTCCTTTGATTGAAAATACATAATACTGGTTATGAGTCAGGTTTCTGGTGCAAATATTTTCATGATTCTGCATTTTATATATGCTGTCTATAAATAGTCTCTGATATAGGGTTAAAAATTCTCTCTTTCTGTGCATATTTCTGTCAGTAACATTATTTTCGAAGGGCTTGTTTACCTGAGAAAGTTGTACCCGTGAGATGTGACTGTTAAACCTTTTTAGTCAAACCGGTGCAAAAGGCTGTGGGAACACTCCTATTTCAGTTTATATCAGGCTTACTTTAGTACGAAGCTGGTTAAAATCAAAATAGGAGTGTCTATATTACAGCTGTGTGACTAACTGATTTTTTTCAGTTTGCTGGCAATTAAATTTAAAAATTGGCCCTCAAACAAGTACTTTTTTAAATTTTTGGCAAATTGAAAAGAAAAAAATATAAATTTCAGGTTGAACAAAATGTTTCAAAATCAAAATTTTGTTTTAATTTTGAGCATGTTTTAAATTTTTAAAAAATAAAATGAAAGGACATTTCAAAACAGTTATTTTGAATCAAAATGTTTCATTTCAAAAATGTCAAAACGATATGTTCTGACTTTTTACAGAATTTTTTGAAGTAAAGGTTTCAACACAAAGGATTTGACAAAACTGACCCAGATTCATGAAATGTGTTAGTGTCCCTGAATCCTAATTTTTTGCCCCCAAATGCTGCCTAGCTCTAGTCCACACAGCCGTTTGCACTGGCTTAACAAATTGATTTCAACTTTTTTGTGTAGAGAGGCCCTGCATTTGTGGAAAGCAGCCACTAAAGTGGTATAAATTTAGGAAAAAGCAAATCCTTAAAGTGGTATAAACTCAAAAAAAAGCAAATTCATATAGAAAACGTGAACAATATTTTGCAGTATTTGCCTGGCTCTAATTGACACATTTGTTAGCAGATTCAAAAGAGAGGACAAGGATTGAATGACATTAGCGTAATGCCAACCCACATCGGGAGTGGGGAATCAAAGCTGGGACCTCTGGAGATAAATGCATGAGTTTCTATTGCATGAGCTAAAAGTTGCATTTCTGTTAGCCACAGCTGTAGCAGGCTAATCAGTCTCTAGTA
>NW_027426302.1:0-3224 GCF_003597395.2 Chelonoidis abingdonii
AGAACACTGAGTAAGGAGTTGGAGATATAGTGTTAATATGTGTGGACTTGAACACATTCTGTTACTATTTCCATTAATAATTTTGGGAGCTACTGTCAAATTCTCCATCCTAAGAATTGCTCCTTGATTTTTTTTTTTGTTATGGTTTCCTTTATGAAAATAAATTATTTCATTCCCTGTGATTAGATTGCATTTTAAAAAAATGGTAATAGACTGTTGATTTCTCCTGTCACTATTTCAATGTTTTCCAACCCTTTGCTCCAGCCCTCTGTGCTGATATTACCTTTGAGCAAAATCAACTGGGTTTTGTATTCTGGAGGTGGGATTTTGTTCAGTTTGTTTTTCTTTTTTTCGAAATTGACGAATCTCCTGTAAACAGATTTGGGATGTTGCTGCATTATATGTTTACGTAATGGCAATTAAAACCATCCATTTCCTATTGTAAGTGTATTCAGTAATCAACAGGGTTTGAAGAGTAGTGGACTGCTACCTCATACAGATAACCAGACATTCATCTTACTGTAACTGCACTAGAGAATATAAAGATGATATGCTGGAAACAATCATTGTTTCCCCCTCTCCTTCATTAGTTCAGCTGTGGCAAGGGGCAGGGTTAGTTGCCTTCTCTTTACAGTGGAACCTCAGAGTTACAAACACCAGAGTTACGAACTGACCAGTCAACCACACGCCTCATTTGGAATTGGAAGTATGCAGTCAGGAATCAGCGGAGACACACAGAAAAGAGCAAATACAGTACAGTACTGTGTTAAATGTAAACTAAAAAAAAAAAGGAATGCAGAATATTTATTTTGCAGAGTAGTTTCAAAGTTGTATTAAGTCAATGTTCAGTTGTAAACTTTTGAAACAACCATAACATTTTGTTCAGAGTTATGAACAACATCCATTCCCGAGGAGTTCATAACTTTGAGGTTCTACTGTTTTTGCAAATTGTTTAAGATACGAAAAGTTTGGTAGAAATCCCATTATTGGATTACAAATGAAACTCATCAGATTTAGTGAAAAAAAATCCCATTTTAGAATTTCACTACAGGAACTAATAAGTTTTTTTAACCTATGCTGTGGCTGTTGCCTGGTGATGCTTCACATGAACATGGATTGCAAATTCCTCCCTCACTGGGTGAGCTTGGCTACACTAGCCATGCTTTCTAATGTAATCAACACACAATGATTCAAACCTAGACTTACAAAATTGTTAAATAGGATGATTTTAAAATTAATTTGTTCACACAAACTCTGCTATGAAAAATATACAATTCTCTTACGTTTTCCATATGCAATGAGTAATCATATGCTTTGTTTTGAAGACTCTTAGATTGAGGCGAGTGGTAAAATACATTAGAATAAAAGAAATGTCTTTATGAAAGAGTGTAGTAACTTTCTCGTGTCACATTCTGCATCACATCATCTTTGCCAAATGGTAGTTAGTCCTGCAGAAAGCCAACTCCTAGACAATTAAAAATGCAGTGCAAAGAAAGCAATTGCATAGCTATATATACCACATTATCAATTATTCTTTCTAGGCTAAACAAGAACTCTGAAGAGAATACATTTGTACAGTGATATGTATAGAAATCAGTGACTTGGTATTTGATGGTACTACATAAGAAGTTAGGATGCTTTTAAATACCCATCGGTGATCAGAATATCCATCACCCTCAAGATGTTGTCCCAGGATATGTAAATACCTCTCAACTACTATTTTGCCAGGACTATTTAAGGCTTATCTTCTTGACCACATCTTAATTAGTGATGCAACTCTTGGGAAGAAAGTCTTTTTCTAGTTTTGAATTCAGTTTACCACCTTTGAATAGGAAGCAGATGTTAAGAATTTCCCCTGGGATCCAACAGGGAAAGCGCAGCAAAAGTTAGATTCATGACCACTTTATTTTAAAAAGACATTTATGTGTCAGTAAAGAATCTAAAACCCTAAGTTTTCCAATTTGATGATAGCATTTGGACATGCTTTGCTGACCTGGCCTTGTCTAATATAAAAGTTATTTTGCAAGCTTATTTGTCTGATTTTTATAGTTATCTGCATCTTAATCTTAATATTTTTATATTTTAGTTTTACATAGGGCTTCATAATAAAGTATATTATATTAATTATAAAGACAATCAAGCAACATGCCTTTCTTGTGTAACTTATACAAAAGCATTTCTATACATCATGAGTCAGACCTTCAAAATGTGCTGGGTGATATGTAAATCCAAAAAGAGGCAAAGAATGACTAGAAAAGCTTTTCATTGTAAATGACCATGTTAGTTCACTTCATGAACACAAAACTTAGAAATGTTTCAAAAGAGACAAATTTGCAACTTTCATGTCTGCAACTTAGACCAAATTACTGTGACTCACAGCTCTCATTATGCATTTCACGTTTTCCACAACAAACTTTCAGAAACAGTTTTGGATGTAAACGGAGGAATTCTATATGTTTTTGACCAGAATATGGGAACTGTGTAGGATTATCCCAAAGTTCATTCTGGATCTAGATTCTCCCCTGCTTTGAATTTTGTATAGTCCTTTACATTAGTACAAACTAGATGTTAAACCCTATTTTTGGTGCAAATAGAACATACCTCTCAGGCTATGTCTATACTATGAGCTAGGGATGTAATTCCCCTTCTCATGTATGTATATTTGCACTAGCTCTGGTCAAGCTAGTGCAAGTATAAATAGTCTTGTCATTGTGGTAGGAATGGATATGGCAGTCAGAGACATAGCTGAGCTGTGCTGGGTAAAAACTTGCCTGAAACGAGTGGGTATATACTTGGCACTGCTAAGCTGTGCCTCTGCTGACACTGTATTGCTGTCGTAGCTACACTGATGTTTATGCTTACACTAGCTTGATGAGAGCTAGTACGAGTATGTGAATACGAGCAGAGGAATGGCATCTTTAGCTCATAGAGTAGATGTAGCCTCAAATAAACTTTAAGGGACAGCTCTTATTTTAGTCCCAAATGCACATTGATTCCACCCAAACTATGTGTCCTCAGCACTTTTATTGTTGAAAAGTATTTACAGTAGAAGTACAGAATCATGAAACATGTAAATCATTATTGATGCTTATCATAAGCATCTTTCCCAAATCTGGATCTTAGCGTCCAAAATCTGGGTGCTTGTATGAAACTCCCCCAAGTTTATTACCAGCTTGGATCTGATCTCGCTGCCACCAGCCAGGAATTTCCAGGGCCTGACTCCC
>NW_027426303.1:0-1508 GCF_003597395.2 Chelonoidis abingdonii
TGCTGCTTTTACAGATCCAGACTAACAGGGCTACCCCTCTGATACTTAAATAAGGTATTTTACCTACAGTGCCATCTAGTGGGTGAACAGTATACTACAGTTTAGCATTCCATTACATCTCCCCTTTAAGTTCTACATTCCTATCCGTTACAAAATGTACACTAATGTGCTATCTTTGAAGTTTGGTAACTATCAGTCTGTAAAATGTCTTTGAATTGTACTGTTTTTCTAATTATATTACTCGAATGCATAACAACTTGGTCATCTCGCTACCCATTAGGTTACAACGACTGGCTGTGGGTTGGTCTAGAATCCTTGAATCATCATCTTCTTGTTCTGCATCTGCCATCTGCAGAGTTTGCTCTGTTCATTGTTCTTTATGAAGCACAAACTGTGGATGACAATGCCTTCTGTTAAACTCTCCACTGTTGATCTCAATCTCATATGAGCTACACACTGAATTCTTTTTCTTTATGACCTCTGGAGTTGTCCATTCTTTTTCACCATCTAATTTGAAACAGACACACTCACCAGGTTGTAGACCTGGCAGTTTGCCGAGTGTCATCAGGTGTAAAAGCGTCAAAAAACTTTTTTGCCTTTTTATCTGATTTGGCTATTCTCTTCATGTCTGGCCACTTTGGAGATAGATTCTTTTCCAAAGTCATAACAGTAATTCTGAATGGTCTTAAATCTTGCAAAATACTGCTTCCATTGTCCATTGTGAAAGTTTGTCAAAGCTGAAGCTCTCTGGGGCATTGAGTAGTGGCATGTTGATGAGATCCTGCAATGTGAGTTGCTTTGTTCCCTCTGTTTGCGACCTTTGTTGCTTTGTTTCTTGTGTTTCTGTTCTCCTCTGGCATTACTTTACTTCTGACACCATGTCACCTCCTGTACCAGATATAGATTGGCTACACACAGAGATTCCTTCAGAGTGAGATGCACTCCAGAAGTGTTTCTTTATAAAATCCTTTAATCCTCTGCCAGGTACTGCTGAGATTAGTTTAAAAAAGATATTTTACACACACTGCCATCTAGTGGCTGAGCAGTTTAAGACCATTTAGCATTCTGTTATGATAATGTTGTATCACCACAATCGTTGTCTCTTTCTTATGGTTTAGCACAAACAGGCAGAGTCCCTGGAGTGAAGAACATAGGAACAGCCATACTTGGTCAGACCAATGATCCATCTAGCCCAGTATCCTGTCTTCTGGCAGTGGCCAATGCCTAGTGCCCCACAGATAATGAACAGAACAGGGTAATCATCAAGTGATCCATCCCCTGTCATCCACTCCCAGCTTCTGGGAAACAGAAGCTAGGGACACTTCAGAGCATAGTTTTGCATCTCTGTTGGTGTCACTAAGCATAACCCTAAGTAACTTAAAAAAGTGGAAGGCAATAAGAATATGGAGTCTTCCTGTTTAGGCCTCTGGCGAGCAAAAGTCCTTCCATGTTTGAACTTTAATTGACCTACAAGGCTGCCTGATGGGAAAGGCCAGGAGTAACAGCCA
>NW_027426304.1:0-1606 GCF_003597395.2 Chelonoidis abingdonii
TATTGTTATAAGCTGGGGAGGCATCAGTTGACAGTAACAGAGGAGGAGATGGACCTCGGAGTATTGGTTGATCACAGGATGACTGAGCCGCCAATGTGATATGTCTGTGAAAAAACGGTCTTGGGATGCATCAGGCGAGGTATTTCCAGTAGAGAGAAGGAGGTGTTAGTACTGTTATACAAGGCACCAGTGAGACCTCAGTTGGAATACTGTGTGCAGTTCTGGTCTCTCATGTTTGAGGATGAATTCAAACTGGAACAGATTTGGAGAAGGGCTACTAGGATAATCTGAGGAATGGAAAACCTGTCATATGAAAGGAGACTCAAAGAGTTTGGCTTGTTTAGCCTAACCAAAAGAAGGCTGAGAGGAGATATGATTGCTCTTTATAAATATAGCAGAGGGCTAAATATCAGGGAGGGAGAGGAATTATTTAAGCTCGGTACCAGTGTAGATACAAGAACAAATGGGTACAAACTGGACATTAGGAAGTTTAGACTTGAAATTGGATGAAGGTTTCTAACTATCAGAGGAGTGAAGTTCTGTAACAGCCTTCCAAGGGGAGTAGTTGGGGCAAAATACATATCTGGCTTCAAGACTAAGCTTGATAAGTTTATGGAGGGGATGGTATGATGGAGTAGCCTAATTTTGGCAATTAATTCGTTTTTGACTAGCAGTAAATATGCACAATGGCTTGTGAGGGGATGTTAGATGGGGTGGGATCTGAGTTACTACAGAGAATTCTTTTCTGGATGTCTGGCTGGTGAGTCTTGCTCACATGCTCAGGATTTAACCGATTGATTGCCATATTTGCGGTCAGGAAGGAATTTTCCTCTAGGGCAGATTGGCAGAAGCCCTGCGGGTTTTTCGCCTTCTTCTGCAGCATGGGGCACAGGTCACTTGCTGGAAGGTTCTCTGCACCTTGAAATCTTTAAACCATGATTTGAGGACTTCAGTGGCTCAGACACAAGTTTGATGCAGGAGTGGGTGGGTGAGATTCTGTGGCCTGCATTGTGCAGAAGGTCAGACTAGATGATCATAATGGTCACTTCTGATCTTAAAGTCTATGATTCTGTGATTCATTTTCCTGTTCATAATCTGGCAAAGAAAAACAAGCTTTCCTGCTTTTTCAGGTCCCAAACGATTTCTCAGTTTGGAATGAATTAGTCCAAAGGAAGAAAATATTCTTTCTACACCAGCAGAAGAAGCTACTTCTGTTAAAAGTGAGATGATCACTTCCACAGTCTGACTCCACATGCTTAAGTGACTTCTGCCAGTTCGCTGTTTTGACTTTCTTTAAAACATCATCAGCAAACATATATTTCTTGAATGAGTCTTACTCCCAAACTGTGTCTCTTTTAGGCCTGCTGCCATTATAGGTTTTCTCTTCTAGTAAGAGGATGGTATGGTTGATCTCAAATCAATGAAGGCTACACTCAGAAAGATCTCAAGACTTCTGGAATATGCTGCTCAAACAGTTTCACTTCTGTTTCTACTGCCTGTCCCTCCCTTCTCACATTTATCTCCAGACTACTTCTCCTGGTCCAGATCTGTTCCACCCTCAACAATCTTCTGTTCCTTGAACTTCTTGAAACTTTACACTCTTAGA
>NW_027426305.1:0-2689 GCF_003597395.2 Chelonoidis abingdonii
TCTTTCTACTCCAATCCCACATCCCAAAATCCTATGAAAAATGCACTTGCCAAAACGCCCATCATTTTGCTATCATCTCATGCTAAAATTTGCATTTTTATGCCTGCGTACTTCGGAGTTCTAATACGTTCGTGCATACGACAATGCAAGTCCTTAGTGTTCCAGAACCGACCTTAAATTTCCTCCCCAGCTCATGAGGGCTGACAGCATCACAGAAGTGACTCGCCATATTCTGAGGGCAGCATAGCTTGACAGTATTTGGAGCCCTTTCTAAAGGCTACAGCAGTGTGCAGCACTGCAGCTAAACCAGTAGGCAAAATGAAATCGGGATTAACGGAAGGGGTGAAAAAGCCAGTCATACAGTATAAAACAAATGAGAATGCTGTACCTCGCACAGTGAAGGAAGGAAAAGAACATTCTCGGATACACAGAGTTCACTGACACAAAGTGAAAACAGTCAAATAAGCAATTTGAGCCCCACGACAGCAAAGAGAAATAAAGCCCAGGCAGACATCTGTGTCCATGCAGCATCCCAATGACTTCATTGGTGCTCCATGTGGGGACCATGATTTATCTCAGCATGAATCTCTTTGCAGGATCAGGGCCTTCATCTGACACTACATTAAATATTTTCCACTGCCCCCTACAGGGCCGGCCCACAACATTTTGGCACCTGAGGTGGGGAGCTCAAATGACGACCCCATGCCCCCTCGCTTGGGCCAAAACTGTGAAAGGTCTCAATTCTGCCTTCTTCCTGTTCTACTCCTCTCATGGTACTGCTCTGCTACCTGCCCCAATAAAGGAGAACTAACAACTTAAAATGCCTTGTTCAAAAATTTTAAGTAACACTTAACTTTCAAACGCCTGAACAGCAAATTTAAACTTTTCTTGTCTGCAGAGTAAACACTGGCATTTTTATCTCTTTCAATAATCAAAGTGGTGCTTTCCGGGCCTTCCTGGTTGCAAAGATTTGAACTGCTTCCTGAAGGTCCACATTTTGGGCCAGCGCACGCACATTGAGATGACTGCAAGGCCAATCAGCCTCTCCTGTGTTATTGTGGAGCACAGATGTGTTTTTATTAACTGCGGCTTGGAGAAGCTGCATTCTCCACTGCCAACTGTTACAGGAAGCGTTAGAAGTATGCGCAGAGCAACAAAAGTATTTGGAAAGAGGGTGATCATCTTATTTGTGCACATATATTCCAGAACAGCCTTTGGAGTTGATCCTGCGGAAATGCATCTTGAAAGATCAGTTCATTACCTATGTACTTGCATCAATATAATGCATGGCATGTGTCAATAGTGTCTAGTGCCCTGCATTACTAGTGTAGGTCGTCTTTAGGTATAGTGAGGAGTTTTGGAATATCATACAAAATGCCAAATTTACTGTTGTGTTCCTTGAGCTGCATGAAATGTTCTTCAACTGATTGTATTGCACAATCTAGCTCCTGGTTAAAGAATTCAACTTTGAATTGTTGTTTGGGTCTCTTATGGGATTATCCCATGCCACATAATCAAAAATATCTTCTTCTTCAGTGATTCTTGTATTCTTGAATGGATGGGAAAATAGCTTCAGTGTGAAGTTCCTCTGCCAACTTCTGTGCACTCTTCAGAATGTTTTGAAATCCCTCATCAGACTGGTAAGACTATAGGTATGACTCTGCTTTGTCCAGTTGTTCCTTTGCTTCAGATATATCAAAAGGTCAACACCTTGGAGTCTCTTGCTTACAACATTTTTTCAAAAAGTATGTCATGCCACAACACTAAGCCACACAGAAATTTGAAGTTATGTATGTTTCTGGTGATTCCATTTTCCTCTGCCACTGTTCTCCCACGAACAGTTCCTGTCATGCCATTATGGAGGATAATGCTAACTATGGCATCATCTGTCTTCCCAATTTGATGTTTGATAGGCTCTCCTGCCTCCACTCAAACTTTCCCCATCGTGTAGCACTCAGTGGCTTTAGTGTCAGAGAAGATGTTCCCAGATGTTCCAAAATTTGCTATCGATGAGTTGATGCAGAAAAAAAACATAGATGTTTTGAATTACATTAAAAAAAAAAGTCAGCAACCTCACTAGAAGCTGAGGCTGCATCACTGACCACCAAGTTCGATGAATGAGAACTGCATGGGACAATAAAAGCTCGAGGGTTTAACTCTCGGATCCGTGTCTGCACTCCTCTGTTCTTTCCTCTCATATTGGCACTATTATCATAGCCCTGACCTCTCACGTCAGCTATCGCAATCCCCATATCTTCCAGCTTTTTAAGAAGCACATTTGTCATAGCAGCTCCTGTAGTATCATCAATGTCAACAAATTCTAGAAAATGCTCTCCGACAGTCACCACTGCAGGGACATTTTCATTAGGTTCTGTGGTTGTTGCAAAATGCACCATTAAAGTCATCTGTTCCCATATAACTGATGTCAGGTGTGCAGTCCAGAATAACAGAATGATATCTTGCCGACTTCAGATCTGCCACAATCTTGTTTGACTTTTGTTGCCAGTAACTATATGATCTCATTTTTAAGTGTTTTTCCAAGGTAGTGATGTGTTTACATTTCTTGGGTGGTGACTCTTCTTAGATGCTCCTGGAGTACAGCATCAAACTCACCCATCAGCTCCACAATTTTAAGGAAGTTTCCATTGTTTGGCACATACAGCTGATCTGAAGTGCCATACAGTGCTAG
>NW_027426306.1:0-1030 GCF_003597395.2 Chelonoidis abingdonii
GAATTGAAAAATACTATTTCTTTTGTTTTTTTACAGTGCAAATACTTGTAATCAAAAATAAATATGAAGTGAGCACTGTACACTTTGTATTCTGTCTTGTAACTGAAATCAATATATTTGAAAATGTAGAAAACATCCCAAAATATTTAAATAAATTGTATTCTATTACTGTTTAACAGTGTGATTAATCGAGATTAATTTTTGTAATCAGGTGATTAAATTAATTAATTTTTAATCACTTGACAGCCTTAATTGTAAGGTTCTTATGCAAAGTAAGAAAGCTAACTGGATTGACAATCATTCAACCATGATGTTCTTTTCCTAATTCTAGCACATCACACCACAAGTTTGGACTGCATCCCCCAAAGTGATCCATTGCTGTGGAACCTGCACCCAGGCAAAATCTCAGGGGTCTATGTTAGTAGATTCCCATGTGTTACTGGAGCTTGTATCTACACCAGAGGTGGGAAAACTATGGCCCGCGGGATTGTTCTGCCCGGCCCCATAACTCCTGGCCTGGGAGGCTCGCCCCTGTCCCCTCTCTTGCTGTCCTCTCTCCCCCGCAGCCTTAGCTCACTGCGCCACAGGCGCAATGCTCTGGGCGGTGTGGCTGTAGCGTCACCTGCCACCAGTGCTCCAGGCAGCGCAGTAAGGAGGCACGGAGCAGGGGAGGGAGGTTGGATAGAGGGCAGAGGAGTTGGGGGGTGGTCAGGAGCTGGAGGTGTCATTGATAGGGCAGGGAACAGGGGGGTTGAATGGGGGCGGTCAGGGAAAAGGGGTGGTTGGATAGGGCAGGGGTACAGGGGAGCAGTCAGGAAGGAGAGGAGGGGTTGGGGGTTCTTGGGGACAGTCAAGGATGGGGGTTCTGGAGGCAATCAGGGAGCAGGGAGGGTGGATGGAGCAGGGGTGCTGGGGGGGGTGTCAGGAATGGGAGGAGGGATTGGATGTGGCAGCAGTGGGCAGTCAGGTGTGGAGGTTCTGCGGGCTGTCAGGAGACAGGGAGAAGGTGGGGTGGATGGGGTAGGGATCC
>NW_027426307.1:0-1499 GCF_003597395.2 Chelonoidis abingdonii
TTGCCAATATAGTTGTTGTTTGGACGTTTGAATGGAAATTCAAACATTAATACAAACTTTAAAAGCATACACAGTATGGGAGAAAATACTTGTACCTGAGAAAGCAGAATGGGTTTGAAAAGTAGGAACATAGGCTAGCTTCCTCATGCAGCTGTTACTTATGACCATGTAGGCAAATTTGTTTCGGTAATGTTGGCCTACCTTATTTAAAATTATGATTTGTAAGTAAGGTCTGAATGAGCTCTCCCCTGACAGCTAGTGATTAGCCAGGGGAGCAGGGAAAGGCTTCAGGACCAGACTGTTTACATGAACTCACCTACTCTCCCTAGGTATCCGGCAAACAGAGCTGTGCTGCCCAACTGATCAACTTTGGCTGGTGTTGGGTTACAAATCACTGAAGTATTAAATGTGGAGGTCGTGAAATGCTGTTCTCCTTATTGTGTGAGTAAAGGGCAGCAGAACTGTGCTTAGCCTGACTGAATGAGGGGGACTCCCTCCGTGCTCAATTTGTGCTAGGGCTTGCCAGGCTGAGTGGCATCTCTGGGCCTGGCAGTTCAGAGCCCCGGCACCTTTTGGCTTACTATATCAGTTATGAAAGGAACAAACTTGCTTGAGCCCCAGCACCTCTTTCATTACAAATTAAGCACTGGTCACGCTCAGCTGAACTGCACTTCCTAAGCAGGATGTTTGGATGCCATATCCTAGTGAAGAGAGGGCAGGTAGGGCACAGGTGTTTTGCTTGGTGGTGTGGACTCTACCTAAGTCACAGGCACTACTTGACCTGTCCCTCTCTCCTGTTTAGAGAGGGAGTTGATTAGGCTTCACAGGGAGTCTTTTGGTTTAAGTGACCACTAGAGTGAAATCACTGATAATCAGATCTAAGTGCTTAGACAGCATGCTGCTGCAGGACAGCATTTCTGTGGAAGAGACAGCCCAGCCTGCACTAGCTGTGAGGTTCCCCCACTGAGAGCTGAAATCACTGAGAGCTGGGTGGAACCTCGAGAGACCGACGCGCAGAGGTCACGGTGGCAGGTGGCAGCAGAAGGTAACAGTGCAGGGCCATTGGGGCGGAGTAACAGAATGAATGGTGGCACAACAAACAGTGGCCAGAGCATGGGACTATGTTTTAGTGACCTCGCTCCAGAATGCTGGATTTGTGACTGGGAAACGCATATAAATCTATGTTTCCTAGTAGGCCAAGATTTTTAAAATGCATTATTTGCCAAAGTCATTATCTCACACAGTCGCTATCTCAAGAGGTCATTATGCTGAGGAGTTTCTGTACTAAACTTTTTGATTATTATAATTATTTTTTATGTAAGAATGGCATATTGGGTCAGACCAATGGTCCATCTATTCCAGTATCCTGTCTTCTGACAGTGAGTATCCCAGGTGCTTCAGAGGAAATGAACAGAACAGGGAATCAAGCGATCCATCCCCTGTCATCCACTCCCAGCTTCTGGCAGACAGAGGCTAGGGGTACTCAGAGCATGGTGTTG
>NW_027426308.1:0-1164 GCF_003597395.2 Chelonoidis abingdonii
TGGGAGCAGGGAGTAGTGGCAGGGAGCAGGGTGGGTTGGATCCCGGGGGGCGGTTAGGGATGGGGGGGTGGGATGGGGCATGGGAGTCCCGGGGTTTGTGAGTGGGCAGGGAATGAATGGGGTCAGGGCAGTCAGGGGATCGGGAGCAAGGAGGCTCCTGGGGGGGAGTTAAGATGGGTGGTCTCTGGAGGGGGTGGTCAGGGGACAAGGAGCTGGAGGGGTTGTATGAGTTGGGAGTTCTGGGGGTCCTGTCAGGAGGCAGGGGAGTTCTGCGGGTCCTGTCAGGAGGCAGGAGTATGGAAAGGGGTTGGGGTATGCAGGGAGTGGGGGATTGGATGGGTCAGGAGTTCTGGGGGTCCTGTCAGGAGACAGGAAGTGGTTGGATAGGCATGGGAGTCCCGGGGGTCTGGCTGGGGATGGGGGTGTGGATGAGGGTCAGAGCAGTCAGGAGACAGGTAGGAGGTAGAGTCCAGTCTGGGGACAAGGAACAGAGAGGCTTAGATAGCGAGTGGAGTCCTGGGGGGCATTTGGGGGCAGGAGTCCCGGGAGGGGGTAGTCAGGGGACAAGGAGCAGCGGGTTTGAGAGTTTTTAGGGGGGCAGTCACCCAGCACTCTCCCCTGCGCCCTGATCCCTGACCCCCCCACACACCATGCCCTCTGCCCTGAGCCCTGCACCCTCCCAGGCCCCTGCCCTGAGCCCTGTACCTCCCTCATACATACCCAGCCTTCTACTTGACTCCTTCATCCTTCCCCACCCGCAACCCTAGCCCTGACTCTGGCACCCTCACCCATACCCAGCGCCCCCTCTGCTCTGACACCTACACCCCCTCACATACCCAGCCCCTAGCCCTGACTTCAGCCCTCTGCCCCCAGCTCTCTGGGTCCTGGCCACCAGCCCCAGACAGCCCACTGCTGGTCTGGGGTTCTGGCTGACGGACTCTTGCCAGCTGGGGTCCCGACTGCAGGCCCCGTTCAGCCTGCTGCCAGCCTAGGTGAACAGAACCCCAGACCAGCAGCGGGCTGAGCGGGCCAGCAGGGTAAGATCAACATTTTAATTTCATTTTAAATGAAGCTTCTTAAACATTTGAAAATCCTGTTTATTTTACAATACAACACTAGTTTAGTTATATAATATATAGACTTATAGAGAGAGACCTTCTAAAA
>NW_027426309.1:0-1421 GCF_003597395.2 Chelonoidis abingdonii
ACTGAGTACCACAGCCCCTCAGGAAGGGCCGAAAGGATTATGGCAGATGGAGCTCGTATGGAAGGGACCAGGTGTTTTTCCTTAGAAGAGATTCTTCTTCCAGCAACTATAGGGAGAAATCTGCATCCCATGTGCTGAGGAGTTCCTTCCAAGAACCAGATTATGGGCTGGGTAGCTAGTTAGCAGAGACAGGGCATGGCTGCAGGGAATTCAGTTAGGAATGCAAGTAGCAGCCTCTTTGAGAAGCATGAGAGCTATGAGGTGAATTGCCCCCAAGGTACAAAGGTATCCGCTGTGAAGAGGAGAGTAGATGTCTGTTGAGAGTGCTGGGCAGGGCCTTATAGGCTTAGTCATGGTGTGTAACAGCACCAGTGACACTGGGCTCTGTGGGAGTCAGTCCTGGAAGTTACGTGTACATTATTGGGAAGAAGGTTGAAATCCAGGGCTTCTGCCTCATTCACTTTAGAAGCTGGAAGGCCTGTGAGCAGGGCTGTGCAGGAAGAACAAGGATACTCTTGTTAAGAGTAGTGACCCTCATTCAGTAGAACTCAGTTCTGTTCCTGCCTCTGCCACAGATTTCACAGGTGATGCTGGGCAGGTCTCTTAAGCCAGTTTTCATGGGGTCTGATTTGTAGAAGTACTGAGCACTCACAACTGCCACTAAGGTCAAGACAAGATGTGGCTGCTCAGCTCTTCTGCAGCCAGGCAGTGGCGTTGGGTGGAACAAGCACAGGGCTGTGAGGCAAAACACTTTGTTGTATCCTGTCTCTGTTGCTGACACACTGGGTGACCTTGGGCAAGTCATTTTGCTTTTCTCTCTCAGTTTCACCATTTGTTTAATTTCTTGGGTTTTTTTTAGAAAAGGGGTAAATATTAAAGCGGGTCAACAACCCAACATTTTTCTCGTGAAGTATTTCAATTTCACTATTTCAATTTTTAAACAGATCTGAGATACTGGAAATGGAATTAGAATTTTTGTTTAGATTCTAACTAAAATGTTGATTCATTTCAACATTTAATTTTTCTTTCCAGTTTTTGGATTTACAGGTTTGTCACTTCCTCCCTGTAGCGGGGTGGTGACCCGCTCCAGCCCTGATAGGGTTGGAACCAGCCCTAGGAGAGGGCTGGCAGTCTGTGAAAGAAAAACCTGGGCTGATTGGAGAAGCAGCCACAGCTGGGCCACGCCCCAATCAGGACCCAGCTGGCCCCATAAAGGCTGGGAGCTAGGAGCAAGGACTCAGTCTCTCTCTGAATTCAGAGTGAGAAGGGGCTGGCTGCAGGAAGCTAGAGACAGTGTACATGAGTGGAGCAGGGCTGTGTCTTAGCAGAAGGGCAGCCCAGGGGTAGGCCCAGGCAGCAGGTCCAAACCCAGCCTTGCCAGTGATGAGTAGGCTGATACTGCAGTCTGCCCCAGGGCATGG
>NW_027426310.1:0-1332 GCF_003597395.2 Chelonoidis abingdonii
CACCTCCACCTCAGCTCCCGGGTGCCATCAAGATCACAGAGACACGAAACTATGCGAGTGGTGAAAAAATAGCTTTTACGTGCCTAGAAAATTTTGAACACCAAGGAGTGAAAGAAATAATGTGTGAAAATGGGAAGTGGCAATCACCACCACACTGTGTTGGTCAGTATGGGAGTTTGTTTATATTTCTTTAGGTGCATCAGTCAGTGGAAATGTACAAACAATATCAGTAACAGGACAACTGGCATGTCACTGTTAGCCCCTTAGACATTGTAGTAGTTAGTGTTCATGTATTTTGTTAAGAAGTCATTACCAATCGTTCTGTGCACAAAAGCATTGAAAAATAAAATGAATAAAGTAATCAGACCTGTAATACTAGACTAATGGGTTAAAGGATTTGAATCGTATGCAGTATGTTGTTAATGGGTTAAAAATTAACTAGGGTCTGAAAAATGAATATAGTAATTTCAAAAAGTACAATCTGATATCAGAACCTAATCATTTTTTTTATCCTACCACTAAGGGTGAAAGAAGGGACTATTAAAGCACAGATGGGACTCTCAATGTTTATTTAATAAAATGTAAGTGCTGTGCAAAAACATATACAAATATTGGTATGTTTTGTGTATGTGTATACTGAGCTCATATACGTACACACAATATTTATATAATTTAATGTTGCAAAAACAAGCATTCAAAAATTAGGAAAAGCCACAATTAAGGCTGACTGTGCAACCTTAATTTAACCCCCTTGTGTGTATTCATTACGTTAATTTTAATTACATGCTCACACAATTTTTTTTCCCACAGTATCTCTGCCTTATCCTGTGCAAAGGATAGTTGCTCACCTAATGAGCAGCCAATATTTTGTTTCATTCTCATTACTCAGTATGCGGCCTAGTGTTTATTTACTGCATGCTACTCAAACCTTGCTAGAAGTACACAATTTTATATTTCCTCCTCGATTTTTATGTGGTACTTATCACTATATCTGCTGAATGCTTTGCAGATATGAATTAATTTATTTTCACAACACCCCTCTGAATTGTTTTGTGTATATGTGAGTGTATGTATAGCAGGAATTATGAAGATATAACTAGTGACTAGATAATTAAGGCTGTGCATTTTTTTTGCAATTTAAACTGGTTTATAATTCCTCTTTTTCAAAATTTAATTATTTAATTTAATCACAAAGTTTAATACCATGGTTCTTCAGGGGAAAATGTATTTTATTTTATTTTTTGGTGGGGGAGAGGGGAAAATATTCACTAACTTTTAGAGAGGGAACTTTTATATAATTTATTCTTTCTTTCAAAATTGTCCATGAGATTC
>NW_027426311.1:0-2015 GCF_003597395.2 Chelonoidis abingdonii
AAAAAAAAAAAAAATCTCCTTTCTGTAGGCAAGTCAGAGCAATTTCTCTTTTGTGACTATACCTCTGTGTACATAGACAACCCTTATGCTCATATTAGTCACTTTTACTCTTCATTTTTTATTTTAAACATATTTTACAATAAAAAAATAGTGTGTTGTACACAAAATCTGGCTACAGGATAGCTATTTATTAGCCATGGCAGCTTAACAGGGGTTCAGGAATATGATTAGGAATAAAATTATTTTTTAAAAAAAGCATGAGGATTACAGAATCAGAAAGAAAAGACAAATGTGGAAAAACTAAATCACTCACTGGAGACCCATCACTCCATGCAAATCCATCATCAGGATTCAAATAATATAAACCTATCCAGAATTTCTGATTATAGTATCCATTTTCCCTAAAACATAAGATATACAGACAGATTAAAGAAAAACAAGAGAAACATTTTTATATGAAATAAGTTTCAAAAATTTTAATCACATCAAGAAGTTTCATAAATTTTCCATAAAAATACTCCTAAGATCTGTTGGAAACATACCTGAATATTGAGAATCTGTCACCCGATAATTTACAATTAACTATTTACAACTGCTAGGATCATTTGTGGACTGGTAGATGGCAATGAAATGGCACTGAAATACCGAGTCACATTTCTATATAGGAGAGGTCCCAAATGCTGAGTTACTATATACTGGCCCAGTGGAAAATTCTGATTGAAACAATGAGTGTGAGGCCTTAGCTACATGATAAAGTCTCCCTGGTTTAACTTCAGGTGTGATTTTACTGTGACTAAGCTGCAGCAAGAACTTGTATAAATGGTATAAAGAGGAGAGCAAAGAGTTAAGAACAAGGGGGGCCGGGGCTGGCTGTAGGAATTTGGGCAAATTAACAAAGGTATTTAGGCATTTAATGATGCACATAGGTGCCTAGTGGGATTTTCAAAAGTGTCTAAATGAGTTAGACTTTCAATAAAAGTTAGGCATCTAACCTGCTTAGCTGCTGTTGAAAATCTTATTAGGTGTGTACCTGCACCTTTAGGCAGCTAAATACCTTTAAAAAATTGGCCTCATTGTCTGAGATTTACCTAGTCAAACTGTTAATGTCGTCAACTCCCCATTGGGGTGTTTTGACTTGTTGTTTTTCTGTTATTCTGGCCTCTCTTCCCTCCCTCCCCCGACCCCTGCCCCAAATTGGGAAGAAGCCGAATCAATAAAGTACTTTAACCTTATTGACTGGAACACCTGTCTGCCGGTCAAAGGTCCTGAATGGATGGAGTCAACCCATCCATTCAGGACCTTTGATAGTCACACAATGAATCAGATCAAGACTACCATAAAATCCACATATCCCAGTCTTGGACTCAGACCACTAGCTCACAGCTGCCCACACTCTGTTGGTTTTTCTTTTAATGAAGCTGAGGATGGGATGAGGCACCAAAAACAACATCTCTCTCCTTAAGCACAGGAGTACACACATGTAATATACTTGTATTCCCATATTCCAGAAGATATGCAGTTCGTGTATCAGTATTTATAATGTAAATATATTGTTGGGGTTTTATTGCTATTTATTAATTTCAAAAGAATCAAATTGCATACAAACTGTCTTGCCCAATAAAGCCAACAACACAACAGAAGCAGAAAAAGGGAACTTTTTATTTTAATCAGGTAAAAATGCAGGGTTTTTTGCATGTAAAATTATTGAAAACCTCAAAATTGTTTATTGCTGGATATGTTATTCATAGATTCATAGACTCTAGGACTGGAAGGGACCTCAAGAGGTCATCGAATCCAGTCCCCTGCACTCATGGCAGGACCAAATACTGTCTAGACCATCCCTGATAGACATTTATCTAACCTACTCTTAAATATCTCCAGAGATGGAGATTCCAAAAAGTCCCTAGGCAATTTATTCCAGTGTTTAACCACCCTGACAGTTAGGAACTTTTTTCTAATGTCCAACCTAAACCTCACTTGTTGCAGTTTAAGCCCATTGCTTCTTGTTCTATCAT
>NW_027426312.1:0-2932 GCF_003597395.2 Chelonoidis abingdonii
ATGGACCTTTGGTCTGACTCAGTATAGCCATTCTTCTGTTCTTATGAAACTTGGCTCCGGTTTATCCAAAGTTTCGCAAGCCTTGATCTGACTTCTGCATTTTTAAGAACTTCATAGACCCTGTGGCTCCCTCACTCTTTCATTTATTTTTGTTTGTTTGACTTTCTTTCTATCACGGCTGCACTGGCAAACTCAGTAGGGGACTGGGAGAATAAAATGAGTGGAGAAATAGCTACTGATTCCATTTCCCCACCACCACAGCAGAAGAATAAATAAAATTTGTAAAGTACAATAAGTTGAATATTCATATTCCAATTATATGCTGCCTGGAAGTGCTCCAGAGGAAATGAACATTGTGCCTTTAGAATCACTCTAAATTACCTTAACATCTAAAATATCCTATGACATGCCAGCAGATAGTTCAAAGGAAAAGCCATCATAGCTCCATTAAGGGTTTTTATGTTGGAGATGAATGAATAGGTGAAAGGAAAACATCTTGGACACCCATAACCTTCCTTTGGTTGTACTTCCTGACAGCGAGTGAAGTGTAAGTGAGTGGAAGGGTATACACAGAAACCTGAATTATGTTGTCAGTGGAGTTTTCAACACTTGACAGAAACAAGCCTGCAGACTTTTGTCTGGAATGGTACTTGGCCAAATTTTCAACTGCAGCTCCTGACAATGCACTCTAACAAAATACACATGTTGAAATGTACGCAAGTGCTGGCAATTGTATGGGCAAATCATGCAGCCAGTGTTCAAGTACTTGATTTTGTGCAAGCAAATGCCTATTTTTCCCAACAAAGTATTTGTGTGTGTGTGTTTTTCTGCTCCCAGACACTAGCTTATGCATTTTTTCATGTACAAGTTCATTGGCTGAGAATGAACATTTGTACCTTCCAAGCAGTTGTGTCCTTTACAGCTTTTATGTGAATATAAAACAGATGAGAGAGATTACAATGCAATAGGCATATTCCGTCCCACATAACTGATAGTCATCCAATGGATGGATTCACCTTCGAGCTTGCGAGTGTAAGCAGCAATTCACAATGTTTCTGTAATGAAACAATGTTGCTGTATAGCTTCTGAAGATGTGGCAAGAACAGAGCACTTGAAAAACTTTGAAGTGCAAGTTATTTTGTGGATTAATTCTTGTGGTTGAGAGGAAGAAGGTGGAACGATCAGAATTAGTCCTGGGGGAGAGTATGTGTTCAAGATCTGTTCCACGTGACACACATGAAGAGAATATGACTCAAGAGGGAGCTTGAGGCTCTTTGTCTTGTCATTAGGGAACAGGACAAAGAGCCAAGGAGATATATGAGGTTTGTTCTCAGCTCTGTCAGTCTTCCCGTTTAAGCTGAGGCAAATCACTTAACCTCTCTGTGACTCTATTTCTGTAAAATGGGGCTGCTAATGCGTATTTACCTTGGAGGGGTATTGCGAGGCTAAATCTTTGTGAGGTGTTTAGATAATATGTGATGTTGCCTCTAAAGAAAATTTAAGCCATGCGCTAAAATAATCGCAGAGGAAAAGAGGCTGCTGAACCGAGCTCTCTCTGCAATTGAGCACTAAAGCAGCAATGATCTGTGGCTGTGTTGATGCAGGCAGTCAGAGGTAGAGGAGGATGGACATCTTAACATGAATAAGTGAAATTGATGCATAAAAGTGCACTCAGTCATTCAGAAACCAGTAAAGATCACAATCCATCTCATTATAAACAGGATAGGGATTGCCTAGTTGGGCTGCCCTCCGTTGTAGGATGTACTGTTATGTTATCAGATAGTAAAAAGAGGCTCAGATGATCATTCAGTAACACCACATAGACCTAGCTAATCATGTGGCTAAGAATCAAAAGTAGTTCTGCAATAGGAATACTGCACTGAGATCTTTACTGTTACTGATTTTAATTATGCTCTAAGGCCTGGCTCAGTCAGTACTAACTGCAGTGGTTGTTTACTATGCCAGCAATACCAATAATAACATTAAGTGCAATAGGTAGAAAACTACTTTAGCTTATGTCTACAGAAAGGATATTTGTAGCTAATGATGTATACAGTGTACTCAATAGCACTTTGGAGCTTTCTGTAAATTAAGCTGGAATATCAAACCTGCCCTGGTTAGAGGACAGATTCCTCCAGTTGAGTAACATAGTACTTAATATGTCAGTGACTTTTATCTATAAGTCTGCAACTTAGTTTTCAAGTGATATGTTGTTCAATAAGACAGATACTTTTGGATACAGATCACTATTGGCTTGTATCAGACCTTAAATGATTGCATATCCTTCAATATCCAAATGCATTTTCACAGTGAATGAGTCATTCCAGTACAGAAGTCTCAAAGTAATGGCAGTGATTTGCAGATTCAAACTGTTGCTCAAAGTCAAGTTGCAACCAAATAGTGAACAGCGAGCCAGTGGCTATGCTGAAATATGTTGAGGTAGTTCAAAGAGCCTGCTGGTGGTTTACAAGTATAGAAGTCCCCAAACTTAAACTAAATTCAGTGCCTCTGTACAATCTCATTATCTGATCTTGCAAGGATCTTTGTTCTGATTTTTAAGGATGCACATTTGTGTTTCTGCTGAAAGAGCAGAGTGAAAATGAATATTCTTCAAATAAAAGTTGGGTTTATAAATAATTCATATGGTATGTATTTCTGTGATATTTTATAGCGTTTCTGATTTCTGATCTAAGTTTCTTTTATTATATTGTCTAGACTTTAAAAATAGTTTGACAGGGTGATGCATGTTAATTTATATAAAATTAAACTCTTCCTAGGATCATTCAGCTATCTGGGTCTATAGCCATTTGCAATAACTTGTTTCCATTAGTAACTATTGATCAGGGAAAACACTCACTGAAGCCAAAAGATGGGTATTTTGCCTGAGTATGGGCTGATAATGATCTCAGGAGGTGTGTGTGTGTGTGTGTGT
>NW_027426313.1:0-1030 GCF_003597395.2 Chelonoidis abingdonii
TCACATAGCAAAAGCCATAAAAGGCCCTGGAAACACGTCCATTTTGTCTTCAATCTTGCTTCTTACCTCTGGAGGAACTTTGCTACAAACTGAAGCTCTAAACAAAGGGCTGAATCACCCATCCAAGCTGTGGATGTACGCCAGAGACTTGATTTAAGTCAGCAGTTTAATCCAGCAAGCCTGAACCATGAGCTCTGCAATTACTGTATGTACTTGATTCCTTTAATCAGTTTTAACTATCACCTTTCTTTCTGTCTATGAATAAACCTTTAGATTTTAGATACTACAGGACTGGTATCAGTGTGATTTTTGAGTAAGATCTAAGTTATATATTGACCTTGGGGTGTGGCTAGTCCTTTGGGATCAGAAGACTCTATTATTTGATGACACTGGTTGTAAAGAACCACTCTTCTCTGAATCCTGAGTTTTTGGCGGTGATATAAGAACTGGAATGTCTGAGGAAACTGCCTTTATGTTTTCTCGTTAGCAACTGTGGAGAAACAGAAGTTTACTTTTGTTGCTGGTCTGGTATATCCTCTGGTGGATTAGCTGTCAGTCTTGGGGTGTATCTGCCCTGTTTCTCAGCAGTTCATGCTGAATTTGGCATCCTCAGTTGTGACCCACTGAGGCACGGTTACCGCCTTGTACAAGAATTATGACAATGGCAGATAGGGTGTGAACTCAGATATATATACTGTCACACATACTTATCCCAATTGTGAGTTTAACTGTGGTAAAGTGCATACAAGTTTATAAAATGTTTCACACACCTATAACAATAAATGTTGGTGGAAAAAGATAAGAAGGGGAGACAGAGAGGCTGGGTTATCCCAGACAAAAGTCTATTGATAGAACTCAAGGACTGTGTTGAGATGTTTGGTAAACAAGGGAAATGTGGACTCAGAAATCAATGGATCAAAATTACTGTGTTGCAGATTAGGTCAAATTGGTGGACAAAGTAACCGGATGGATTATTCCACCCATCACTGCCCTTTTGGGGTCCTAAAAAAAAGACTTTGTGAGGGAGGAG
>NW_027426314.1:0-1281 GCF_003597395.2 Chelonoidis abingdonii
TGTTAGTCTGGATCTGTAAAAGCAGCAAAGAGTCCTGTGGCACCTTATAGACTAACAGACATATTGGAGCATAAGCTTTCATGGGTGAATACGAAGCGGGTAGTCACTCATGAAAGCTCATGCTCCAATACATCTGTTAGTCTATAAGGTGCCACAGGACTCTTTGCTACTGAACATATAATTACACAAGATTATTTGTCTGGTATTCTTTTCAAATAACCTTATCATGTCACTCAACACAACCAACACAAAGTTTGTCAAACATTTTACAACTTTTAAGAGTTGAAAAAATATTTGGTCAGCTGGAAACAATATTTGTATTTATCAGAAACCATATTCAGTTTAGAAACTTAAACAGTATCTTGCCCTTTGAATGGGCTATGGCTCCATCAGATAGTTACTAGGGCTGTTGATTAAATGCAGTTAACTCATGTGATCAATTAAAAAAAATAATCATGATTAATTGCAGTTTTAATCGCATTGTTAAACAATATTTATTTCAATTACAACACAGAATACAAAGTGCACACTGCTCACTTTATATTATTATTTCTATTACAAATTTTTGAACTATAAAAATGATAAACAAAAGAAACAGTATTTTTCCATTCACCTCATACAAGTACTCTAGTGCAATCTCTTTAGCGTGAATGTGCACCTTACAAATGTAGATTTTTTTTTGTTACATAACTGCACTCAAAAACAAAACAAAGCAAAACTTTAGAGCTTACAAGTCCACTCAGTCCCACTTCTCGTTCAGCCAATTGCTAAGACAAACAAGTTTGTTTATATTTATGGGAGATAATGCTGCCCACTTCTTATTTACAATGTCACCAGAAAATGAGAACAGGCGTTCACATGGGACTTTTGTAGCCAGCATTGCAAGGTACTTACATGCCAGATATGCTAAACATTTGTATGCCTCTTCATGCTTCGGTCACCATTCCAGAGGACATGCTTCCATGCTGATGATGCTTGTTAAAAAAAATAATGCATTAATTAAATTTATGACTGAACACCTTGGGGGAGACTCCGGCTCTATTTTACCCACATTCTGCCATATATTTCATGTTGTAGCAGTCTTGAATGATGACTCAGCACATGTTCATTTTAAGAACACTTGTGCTGCATATTTCAGATTAGGACTGAGCTGATTTGTAGGCTCTAAAGTTTTATATTGTTTTATTTTTGAAGGAAGTTTTTTTTTTGTACACAAGTCTACATTTGTAAGTTCAACTTTAATGATAGAGAGATTGCACTACAGTACTTGTATGAGGTGAA
>NW_027426315.1:0-1270 GCF_003597395.2 Chelonoidis abingdonii
TTTTTTTTTTTTTTTTTTTGCACAGCAACCCAGCCTCATTCAGTGCACAGAATGGACAATGCTCATTTAGTTAGCAGCTATTCAATATTTTGTTTTTGCTTCATTGTTCAGTGTGTGGCCCCAGGACCTATTTGCTGCACACTATTCAAATCCTGCTCTATAGACAGAGACTATTAATTTCCTTATGGGATTTTCGAGGGTGCTCATCTTTGTGGTATCTGAGAGCTTGACAAATATTCATGAATTTATTTTCACAACAACCCTGTGAAATGAGAAGGTATTATCCCTGTTTTACGGATGGGTGCTGAGGCACAGAGATATTAGAGTCAGAAGTATCCACTAATTTTGGGTGCACAATTTGAGACCCCCCCAAAACCTGAATTGTCAGAATGCATGTCATTCTATAGTACACAATATGTTCAAACCTGGGCCGGAGCATGATCATTGTCGATGGAATCTTTGGGGAAGTAAGCTGTGAAGTTCACTAAATGGTCAGAGGGTTCTCTTCATGCACAGTAAGAGTGCATACAGGGAATTAGTGTGGAATAGATAATGTGTTTTAAATTCACATCCTAACTTACTGCACGTTAACTTCCCTGTGTAGACAAGTTCATTGTCTTCTTAAAACAGCTAATCAGGCTGAATGCTGTATCCCTTCAGCACTGGCATTAATTCCAACTCCTCCCAACCCTTTTTTGAGAAGATTATAAAAAAGACTGTTCAGTTCTGCACTCTGATTCTCATGAAATCCCATGATACAGCAGTATTTGGGTTGTTAGCACTGTATGGGAATACTGAAATGCAGAAGGACTGTTGCACTGAGGATTTTAAAATTTCATGAAAACATTTGTATTAATACTAGGTTATGTAAACAATAATAAATCCCCCTAAACATATTGGAGGGGGCAGTGCCTCATATGCTCTTTCATTGCTCTGTTTTTCTTTTGCTTTTAGTGTCAGCAACTCACAAAGAAACCAAGCAGTTCTTTACTCTCTATAATACATTGGATGATAAGAAGGTATATTTGGAAAAAGAGGTAAGAATGTGTTTTTAAATGTTTAGCCCATGATAGGAAAATAGTATACTGCTGAGTTTCTGTGTAATAGACACTGGACTAGGCCTTATCTATGCAAGGTACAGGTAATTATTACAAAAGGTCAGAACTGAGAAGAAATTGACTTGGGTCTAAAACTCTGTTTACAGAATGTTTGTGGAAATCTTTGTTTGGTTTAATTCTGTTAGGAAAATTTCTGCTTATGTATTTTGTGT
>NW_027426316.1:0-2328 GCF_003597395.2 Chelonoidis abingdonii
GGTTCAGCACAGGGATTTGGGAGTTGGCAGGCCCTTATAAATGCCCTCTCCCAGTGCTGTAGCTCATAGGTGCTTCTTCTGTGTATCTGTAGGGAAAGCTTCAGCAGATGCCTACAGGCATTATACTCTCTCACAAAGGAAGAGAGTAAGGAAGTCTACGGACAGGAGGGGTCTGACTGGAGAGTCCGTGCTGAGGTTCTGTCCCCTGGAGACCAAGCATGGACCCGAAACATACAGTCACTGATGGACTGAACCCAATTCTTATACATGGAGGCACGGCATCTTATACCTGACTCCAAAATCAGCACACAGCCAGGACGAGGGCGAGGACTAGCGGGGACTTCTCACCAGTCCCCATCTCACTCCTCGGGCTGTTGGCGGAGACTCCCTGTAAATTAGCACCCACCTGTCCCATCAGTGTTCCTAACCGGCCTTTGCTCGTGCAGACCATGGCAAAAAATCAGCACTGAGCTTAATGTCAGAAAACAAATTCAGGTGCAACTTTGGCAATTTAGGATTTGGAGGAGCATTTTTGCATCCAAAATGTATTTTCCACTTCTATCTCCACAGTGTAACTTGTATCTGTGTATTTGTTAAAGGCGTGCAGACAGGCTCAGAATTCAGGCAGTGGAAATTGAGATAAAAGAAACCGGGACTCAATGAAAACTTGCAAAACGTTTCATGGATCTTTACTGGAAATTAGTTTCTGTCCCCTTGCTACCCAGTAGTGAGAATGAAGGGCCAGATCCTCAGCATGACGCTGAGCTAGTCTATACCAGCTGGGGATCAGACCCCAAGACTTTCAGCCTTAAGATCTTTCAACCTCTTCTTACCCCTTGGGCAGATTTGGGCTATTGTTTAACTCAGTCGCTGTCACAGTGCTGTACTTCCAGGGCCGGCTCCAGGTACCAGCGCAGTAAGCAGGTGCTTGGCACGGCCAGTGGGAAGGGGTGACACATCCGGCTCTTCAGAAGCAATTCGGCAGCAGGTCCCTCAGTCCCTCTTGAATGGAAGGACTTGTATATAGGATATATGTAAGGGCCTGTCAACTTTTTTTTTTTCCCCACCCAAGTTGGGGCAGCAAAAACCCTGGAGCCAACCCTGCATATTTCTGCCAACGTTAGGCCAAAAGAACCACAGGATGTACTGTGATAAAGTTCCTTCTCTACCTTGGTGGGTCCTGCGCTTATTGGCAGACTTGCTCATCTCACAGATTCACCCTCTGGGTTGGGAAACAGCCCAGAGACCTTCCCCTCTGGTAGAAGCCACAGTCCAGGTCAATTCCTCCTGTGTCTGAACAGGAGTTGGGAAGTCTGGAGGGAACCCAGGCCCTGTGGACTACAACTGTCTAGAGTGCCTCCTGGTACAGTTGCGCAACAGCTACAACTCCCTGGGCTACTTCCCCATGGCCTCCTCCCAACACTTTCTTTGTCCTCACTACCAGACCTTCCTCCTGATGTCTGATAATGTTTGTACTTCTCAGTCCTCCAGCAGTATGCCTACTCACTCTCAGCTTCTTGAACACCTCTTGCTCCTTGCACATACCTCCTCTCCTTTGCCTCCCCCTTAGCCTGGCTGGAGTGAGACCTTTTATAGCATCAGGGGACCTTAATTAGAGATAGGTGCTTAACAGCCTCACCTGACTCTTAGCAGGTTAATTGGAGTCAGGTGTTCTCATTAGCGTGGAGCAGACCCTGCTCTGGTCACTCAGGAACAGAAAACTGCTTATCCAGTGGCCAGTATATCTCTCTTCCACTACTCTGATGTTCCTTACTGGCCTGGGTCTGTCACAGTACATGTAGCTCTGCTAGGAACCATAAGGTCACTTGTAAGGTATGAGGGACTTTGGGATCGGGGAAGCCCAGACAGGACCGAAGGAATTCTGGGAACCATCTATCTCATTCTGTGTTCTGTAAAATGTCGGATCTGTTTGCCTTATTGATAATTCCACTCCCCCCCCCCATTGTTCCCCTTCCTCAATAAACTTCAGCCCTTGCACTTTACTCAAGCAGCTGTTCTCTATTCTGAATGCTCTCTGGAAACAATGAACCCCTACAGAGGCGATACTGCATATGCCAGTTGCAAGTGGTACACACCGACTCTGTACACACTGGAGGGAATTTGCAAGACACAGTCCTGACTCATATCCCTCATAATCATGGTAACAGACCCTGAGGCTAGGTACCATACCAACACATGAATCCAGCCTTATCACACACAACAGGGTTGCCAGCGGGGATTTGCTCTAATTCTTATTGGTGCCATAGGCTCCTGCAGCTCATTCGAGCAGAGATGAAGATGCAGACAGATCCTTTTGCACAGAGATCG
>NW_027426317.1:0-1459 GCF_003597395.2 Chelonoidis abingdonii
AAAAAAAAAAAAAAAAGAGCTTGGAAACCTATGTAGACATCTATGATTTTCCCCCTCCCCTCTGGGGTTTTTTATTTATTTATTTATTTATTTTCCCCTTTGAGCTTCCAGATGCAATCCTCTCCAACCCAAGGCTAGGCTGAGACTGCTCCGATGCCCCTTCCTCCCTGTCCTCCTCTACACCGCCTCATAATAATTGATATTCATGACTATTAATATTACACGACTACTTTAAAGGGAGAATGCAGGACCAAATGGAGCGTGAAGCTTGCAGCCAGCTCGAGAGCTCCCCTACCATTGTAAATGACGTTCATTCAGTGGAGAATTACTAGATGTAATCAAACGGGGGGGCTGGCAGAAGCCGAGTTGGGGGAGAGAGGGAGAAGGTATGAGGGGGAGGGGGGAAGTTTAGCAAGGAAAAGACATAACTTCAATTAACTCAGGCAGAGAAAGAAGTGTAAACTAGACACTGCTGGTTGGAAGCAAGGAAGTGCTATGGAGCAATGCTAGAGGCCAAGAAAAAATCGTATTTCCTTCTTTTACATGTAATTATGCAGCCAAATAGGAGAATTTGGTTGCTCTTGGTGCTTTTTTGTGTACATAAACATACACACACACACACACACACATAACGGGGAGTGGGGGAGTTTTCCTGATCCTCTCTTGAAAATAAACTATTCAGCCCGTATAATTTGTCTGTTTACAGCGGCAATTAAGCACTTTGACTGAACGCTACAGATTGCAGTTATTTGTAAAAGCAAAATATCTCAAACGTGCAAATAAATCAGTGTTAACGCGGGTTCCATTTCATGCTAATTTGCCCCCTAACTATGCCAAAAATGCGCCCAGTTTTCACCCAGATGTAAAATTTATGCAGTGAATTTTAAAGGATGCTAAATTTATAGTTTCTAGGCAAAGCCAGGGGCGATAGAGAACCCTTTTGATGTTTCAAGAACCCGTTCGACTGGCCGACCTGCCATTTCTGTTAAAGTTCAACTTACGTTCCCTCCTACAGAGACCCACACTTCCCAGAGCAAGTTCGTTTCCAACTTTTGTTTTTAAGATCAAATCAATTTAAGCAGATAGGAGGTTTTTAGACCATACTATTAATTATAAATCAGAGCGAGAGACCGAGACACAGAGAGAGAGAGAATGAGAGAGATTTTTAAAAAACACTGGAAAGATTCAATTATCTATCTATCTATCTATCTATCTATCTATCTATCTATCTATCTATCTATTCCTAGGGAAAGTTGGATATTTTTTTCTTAATTCTAGGCATTACAGAATCACTTCCCGAGCACCACAAAATTAGACTATATCATGTTTCAAGACAAAACACAAACAAAATGTACCCCACTGCTAAATTCCCTGTCTCCAAGATAAAATAAGCTTACAAGTATAAATAAAACGTAAAGCAGGCAAATAGCCTTAAAAGCGTCCTCTGAAAAAAAAAAAA
>NW_027426318.1:0-7490 GCF_003597395.2 Chelonoidis abingdonii
GGAAAATATCAGGCCTGTAAGTAATTTCCAAAGCTGTTTGCACAAACCTCTGTACGCTGGATAAACATGGGAGTGTAGGCTGCCAGATGCATTAATAGATACTCTGGTACCTTAGAATTCCTGTCAGTATTTACCAATCTAAAGTTCTCAGATTCATGCACCAAAACCAATAGACTTAATAACACAGCAGTATAACACAGCTAACGTGATTTACTTCTGGGCGAGCCCTTTCGTATTTCGTGGTTTGAATTCATTGAAGATATTGAACTGAATATTCACAGAATTGTTGTTTATAGTATTTACCCAGCTTCACTTTTGCGGAAATTGTAGTTTTATTTCATTCAAAATCCATGTTAAATAAATGCTAAGTATAACACTGCCCCTTGAGGGAACTGAATGCAGGACATCCGGATCTGAAAGCACAGACTACAATTGCCCAAGGTGCAGCTTGGCAGGCTCAGAAGAAGTAGCAGACTCATTTTCCTGTCTACACAATGTAGTCACTAGGCGGGGACAGAAAGTCATGCTGTTTCAGCATGAGTTACGTACATACACCTGTTGACTGGAATAGCTCACCGCGGGCTTCAGTGCTCCAGAGACGTTCAGCTTCCCATCTACTCAGCCAATTGTAATGATGCCATCACTAAGAGTATGTCTACACTATCCGTTGTATCGGCAGGCAGCGATCGATCCAGAGTGGGTCACATTATCGCGTCTAGTCTAGATGTGATAAATCGACCCACGAGAACTCTCCCATCGACTCCTGTACTCCACCAGGGCGAGAGGCTCAGGCAGAGTCAATGGGGAAGCGGCAGTAGTCGACTCACCACATTGAAGACACCACGGTAAGTCGATCTAAGTATGTCAACTTCAACTACGTTATTCATGTAGCTGAAGTTATGTAACTTAGATTGATTTCCACCCCCCGCCCCAGTGTAGACCAGGGCTAAGGCTGTCTGTGGTTACTGAACCCAGGCTTCCTGGATCTAAAGGCAGGATCTTCCAAAGAAGAGATAGTTGACTGCCTTTTCTCCTCACGTGGGGTTCGAGGAAGGGGCCTCAGTTAGGCCCTTAATAGGCCTATATCTCCTCACTCAAAGCCCTGCTACCAGCCTGCTTATTGTCCCTGCAACCTGAGTGTTGAGAGCCACTATGGCTGGCACAGTACAGCAAGTCCATGATGAAAGAAAAAATACCCCTCTGGGGCAGCATTGAGAAAAAGAAAAGAAAAAAAAGAAAGTTTTTCTATCTAAGCAGGGGAGAGCCTCCTGAGATAACACAGAACAATATGCTTTATGATGAGCCTTCCAGTCCCAGTGAGGAATGTGAGTGGTGAAGGAGATGCCTGATCTTTCCCAGTTAATCAGAGTGACAAGGTGACTGCCAGCTACTGCACCATCCATATTCCATCCAAAATGGATGTAACATGCAATTCTGAAGAAAAGTGTAGAATCAGAAAGAGTGTGGTGGAGGCACAAGAAAATCAGCTGCTGCTGAGTTTAGTTCTTAAAATTTAGATATCCAGACCTGTGGACCACTTGACAGTAGCCGAGGGACTTCCTTTACGCATGGCCACAGCAAATGAAAAACTTTGTGTTTCCCAAAGACATTGAAATAGAAATTTCCAATCCAATCACATTAATGCTTGAAATCCCCAATGGTGACAAAGTGGAGAGGACGACTATGTATCAAAACCCGATTGCTGGCATATGTTTTTGTTACAAACTCTTCCCAGTCTAATGTTCCAGCCACGGTTCTATCAAGAACAAAAGGACTGGAAACATCTGGCTAGGAATCTGGCATGCAATGAAGAAGGCAGTAAATCACAGAAGAGCCTTCCCATAAGATGGAAGAGCTGAAGAATAAGGTTAAGGCCACCATAGATGATTCAGTATCAATAGAAGATTTCAGCACATTTGCTAGTAAAGACACTCTGATGCAAAGGCTCCACTGCCCTTGTGAGAAATGCTTGCTAAACTCAAAACCTAGCACTGCCATGCACTTTCAGATCAGCCTATAAATGTGCAAACAATGGAAACTTCCTAAAATGTGGACTGAATGGCTGAGTTGATGCTGTATTACAGGAGCATCTAAGAAGAGCCACCACCCAAGAAATGTACACATACCACTACCTTTAAAAAACAATTCAAATGAGATCATACAGTTACTGGCAACAAAAAGTCAAAGAAAATTGTGGCAGATCTGAAAGTCTGCAAGATAGTAACCTGGTATTGCTGGTTGCATACCTGACATCAGCCAATGGAACAAATTGACTTTAATGTGCCGTTTTGTAACAACAACAGAACCTAAGAAAATGTCTCTGCAATGGTGACTGTCAGAGAGCATTTTCTTAAAATTTATGACATTGAATGATACTACAGGAGCTGGTAGAACAAAATGTGCTCTAAAAAAGCAGGAATGACATGGGAATGGCCGATAACTGACATCGAGAGGGCAGGGCTCAATGAAGAGGCGTCAGGTGCCAACAATGAGATGGAAAGCAGAAGAAGTGCAACATGGATCCACGGAGTTAAAAACCGCCTCGAGCTTTTGTTTTGTCCATGCCAGTTCTCATCATTGACACTGGTGTCAGTGATGCAGCATCAGCTTCCGTGAGGGCCTGCTGAATTTTTTTAAAATGTAATGCAGAAGCATTATGTATTTAATCTCTGCAACAACTTATTGATGGCAAATTTTGAAGCAACATCTGGGACATTTGTCTCTGACACTGGAAACCACTGAGTGCCATACAATGGGAAAGTCAAATGGAAGGCAATAAAGCCTATTAAACACCAAATTGGGAAGACAGATGATGCCATAGTTGCCTTTATGGAGGATAATTCTATGGCAGGAACTGTTTGTGGGAGAACAGTGGCAGAGGAAATGGAATCACCAGAAACAATACGTAACTTCAATTCTGCGTGGCTTTAAGTGTGTGCATGAAACTACTGTTGAAAATAAAATGTTGTAAACAAGAGACTCCAGGTGCCTCACCTTTGATATATTTGAGCAATGAACAACTGGACAAAAGCAAAGTTAGACCTACCATCCTTACTGTCAGATGAGGAAATTTCAAAAGTTCCTGAAGAGTGCAACAGAAGTTGGCTAGAGGAACTTCAACACGAAGCTATTTTCCCCCCCATGCAGATCACAGAAGAAGAAAGCATTTTGATTAAGAAGCATGAGATAATTCCATCAGAGACCCCCAAATAACAATTCAAAAGTTGAAGTTATTAACCGAGTGCGTAAGATGTGCAATACAGTCATTGAAGAATGTTACACGCAGCTCAGGGAACACAGCGTATATTTGGGATGTCGTGTGAGATTCCAAAACCTCCTCACTAATAACCTAATAGAAGACCTACAATCCATGCAATGCAGGTCACTAAGAGACTCTGTGTTTGACACATTGTGACATGTGTAAATGATTGCGAGTTGATTTAAGTGATGAACTGAAATGCCCTTTCAAAGATTTACATTTTAGCAGATCAACTTTAATATCCAAAAGTCTGTTCTTGTGAATAAATTGCACAAATAAGATGACACCCTCTTTCCAAATGTTTTGTGCTCTTTGCAAATACTTTGAACATTTCCTGTAACATGTTGTCAGTGGAGAACGCAGCTTCTCCAAGGCTGAGTAATAAAAACACATCTACGCTCACAATTGACACAGGATAGACTAGTTTTGCTGCAACCAATCTCAACAAAAGCATGACTGGCCAAGAATGTGGTCCTCAGGAAGCAGTTTCAAATCTTTGCAAAACCAATCGAAGGCAACAGAAAAACCACTTTGTTTATTCAAACAGATACAAATGCCAGTGTTTACGATGTAAACAAGAAAAGTTCATTTGCTGTCGAGTTTGAAATGTTAAGTGTTACTTAAAATGTTAACAAGTCATTTTAAGTGTTTAGTTCCCTTTAATGGGAAGTAGCAGAGCAGTATCATGAGAGGAGTAGAAACAGGAAAGAAGGCAGAATTGAGAACCTTTTAAAGTTGGCCCAAGCCAAGGGGGGTATGGGGGTTCATTTCAAGCTCCCTGCTCAGGTGCCAAATTTGTAGGCTGCCCTTGGATTGTCTGTACATCAGTGCAGGAAAGCCTGGGGTAACAAAAATGAGGAATTAGAATGTTGATTCCAGGAAGTGAAACCAATGTTATTACATAAAACAGAAACATGGTTGAAGATGTAAGTCATGACAGTAAGGTACATGTAATTGAAGGCCTATGTGTCTGTCAGGAAAGACTAAAATAAAGCTAAATGGTGGTGGAGAAAGCTAATGTATGAGGTGGACTGAAAATAAATTAGAAATGGTGAATAGCTAATATTAACAGAAATGTTTGGGGTCAAAAATCATCTTAGGAAAGAAATCTAACAGTCCTTCACTGGATATTGCTTGGGAATATGCTACAGACCTCCCCCCCCGCTCACACACACTTTGGATATGGAATAGACCTCTTTAAATAATTTTTAATTAAATAAATACTACTGGCATTGTGTCATAATGGAGACTTTAACTTCCGCGATAAATGATGGGAGGCAAATGCTACTAATAATGAAGGAACCAGTTATTAACTGTGAATAACAAGAGATTTCTTCAACCAAAATAGTCCGCCAAACAAGGAAACAGGTGATACCATTCTAGATTTAAGTATTAGTAGAGTGGGGACATTCATAGAAAACTGGTTTAAGAAGAACCTTGGTTGAGTATCTTGAACTAAAATTCATTAAATTAAATGGAAAGAGATAAACAAAAAATGATCTAAATTTGGATACTTGATTTCAAAAGGAAAACTTAAAAGATTAAGGAAATTAGTTAGGCAACGTGAAACTGGACTGAAAGAACTTAAGCATGCTGAAAGTGACGAGTCTTTGGAATTACTTTTAATGAAAGTTGCAGAACTATCTGAAGGCTCTATGCCAGACAGAGGAGAAATTGTAGGGAAGGTTTCAGATGAAAACTGGTAGAGGGACATAGTGCCCACCTTTAAAATTGGGATGGGGGAGGAGGAGGAGCCAGGAACTATAGCCAAGTCAGCCTGACTTTTGATATCCTGGGAATCTAACTAGCTACAATGTATAAAACATTCAAGTTGTGAATGCCTGGAGAATGTAGGGGTGATCACTGGCAGCCAGCATAGATTTACTAAACCAGCTTGATTTCCTTCCTTAGAGTGTAAGTGGTTTGGTGGATAGGGATAAAACAAATGCAAATTTTGGGTTGTAGTAACAGAGGCATAGCAGCAACTCATGGAAGTAACACGCTCTACTCATTGCTGGTTTAAGCCTCACATGGAGTTCTGTGTCAGCTTTTGTCACTAAATATAAAGAAAGCGATGTAAAGAAAACTGGAAAAGATCCAGGGCGAGCAACAAAGATGATCAAGGGATAGAATGCACAGCACAATGTGAGCAAATACTGAGAAAGAACTGAGTAGGTTAATTTGCAGAAGAAGTAGATAAGGGGTCCTGAAGAGGTCTTCAAATACTTAAAAGCTGCCTAAAATATGATGGACTAAAAATGTTCTTCGTCATAAGAGGCAGGAGTCAAGGTCGAAGAAGGTTCAACTTCACCAATAGCAGAAGTTTAGATTAACTCTGCAGGAAAACTCCTAACTGTAAAGAGAGGGGAACAAAGCAGGAGCAGACTTCCTAGGGAAGGTCGTGAAGCTCCTTCCACGAGGTTTTGCAAAAATGGAATGGTCTGGGAAGCCATCTGTCTTGGATGGTTGACACAACAAATAACCTCATCTTGACAGGGGGTTAGACAGGTAACCCTTGCATTCCATTCTAACCCTATGAGTTCTAATGAAATGCCATCAGAGGATAAATATATCAAGAGGAAGAGGAGCTATTCAACTTAAGGGTCAATGTGAACACAGAACAAACTGCCATCAGAAGTTTAGGCAAAGTGTTCTAACCATTAAGGAGGAAGTTCGTGGAACAAGCTTTCCCAGAGGGAGATATTGGGGCAAACCTAATTGGCTCAAAAATGATCTGATAAGTTTGTGGTCAGTGGTATTGATAAGAGATGACGCATGGATGCATGTAGCTGAAATGCTTTGACTCGCTCAGGCAAAATCTCCAACAGCCAGTAACTGGGACAGCTAGATGGGAAGCGGCTAAGAGTTCTAGCAAGAGAATTCTTCCCGAGGATCTGGCTGGTTAATCTTGCCACAAGCTCAGGGTTAACTCAGAGGTTCTCAACCGTGATCCATAGTTCCCGAAGTTAAAAATAACGTCCAATGAGCTCCTAAGTAGCTACAGCACTAAAGTTTGGTTGGGTGCTGCTAGGTGTTTTATTTAGGATAATGACCTTATTTGACAAGCTCTTGACAGAGGGATCTGTCTGCCAAACTGCAACTAGATGTAAATGTGCTCCTGGCTTATAAAACTCAATGACCACTGTGGAGTTTGAGCTGGTGATCTCAACAGTAATGGCCAGGAAACTTAGGCTTTTTTCTACAGGACTCTGTTTTGGCAATTTGCACAGAGTGGTCCTAAAACTCATTTAAATGACACATAACAACTCACATGATGTTTTAGCTTCCCTTTCATATTTTTCAGTGTTGTCAACTTGTTGTTAAGTGGTTTTTGTCTTGCTATGCTGTCACCTTATTACTTAGTTGTTACTGTTCTTACTGTCGAATATTATCAATGTTAGAAGTGGGACATCGTCAGAGAAATTCACAAGACCTGAGTGAAGCTCTTCTTTCCTTTCCTTTCCAGGATCAGAAAGTTGTATTATTGAATAGCATGGGTATCCCGTTGGACATCTAAGATTTATTAATCTTAAAGGCGCACTGGCGATAATATGCAGCACAAGGGGTTATTTTTTAAGCGTATTTTAGGGCTTTATCAGCACTTTCTATAGTTAGCACAGTACACATCTTGGAAAGATCTTTAAGTGGTCTGCCAAACCTCAGCAATTTCAAGTGGCCCACAAAAAAAAAAAAAAAGGTTAGACCCCACTGAACTGATCATCATGTTTGGGATTGGGAAGGAATTTCCCTGGGTAAACTTGGCAAAGATTCTGGGGTATGTGTGGGGGGCGGAGGGAATGACGGTTGCCTCTTTCAGCATGAGGACATTATCACTGCAGGTTTAAACTAGTTTTGTAAATGGTCAGAGTTTCTGTAACTTTGAAGTCTTAAACTCTGTAATTTGATACCAGAGTATTGGGTGTATTAGAGGGGAGGGGGCAAATTGAGGTTCTAGTAGACCTTGATGTGTGACCAGGGCCTAGAATATCACAACAGTTCCCTTCGGCCTATAAAGTTCATGAGTCCCATGAATTCGGGATTCATCTCAATAACAATGCACTTGCACGTCTGCAGGTCCTGATTCTGAACAGATAACCAAGCCATCTTCCATGTAAGCCCACAGTAACATCCTGTCTCTCTTTTTCTCCGTCTAGTACCAAGACCATGTAGAAGAGCTTCATGAGTCTGCTATTGACGTTATGTTCCACTGTGGTCCTATCTGATGCAGTGG
>NW_027426319.1:0-1905 GCF_003597395.2 Chelonoidis abingdonii
ACAACACACCTGTTAATGCATCCCAGAATCACGTTTGCTTTTTTTGCAACAGTATCACACTGTTGACTCATATTTAGCTTGTGGTCCACTATAACCCCTAGATCTCTTTCTGCTATACTCCTTCCTAGACAGTCACTTCCCATTCTGTATGTGTGGAACTGATTGCTCCTTCCTAAGTGGAGCACTTTGCATTTGTTTTTATTGAACTTCATCCGGTTTACCTCAGACCATTTCCAATTTGTCCAGATCATTTTGAATTTTGACCCTGTCCTCCAAAGCAGTTGCAGTCCCTCCCAATTTGGTATCGTCCGCAAACTTAATAAGCGTACTTTCTATGCCAACATCTAAGTCGTTGATGACTTTTTTAGCCATATTAAAATGCATATTATTTGCTTGTGTCCAGCTTACCAAGCAATTCAGATCACTCTGTATCAGTGACTTGTCCTCTTTGTTATTTACCACTCTCCCAATTTTTGGGTCATCTGTAAACTTTATCAGTGATATTAGGTTTTCTTCCAAGTCAATACAAATGTTAACTAGTGTAGGACCAAGAACCAGTCCCTGCGGGACTCCACTATAAAGTTACCCATTTGATGACGATTCCCTGTTTACAATTACTATTTGAGATCTGTGAATTAGCAGCCTTCTCTAATCTTTTATTATATGATGTCTTCTTTGATCGGTTTCCTTTGGGTCAGAATAACTCTGTGCATTCAACTATTTCATTTACATTGCCATTGCCTAAATGCGTCTTGCCTGTCAGGTAGCTTTTGTTTAAAAACATTTTTTCATCTGCTTAATAACTGTCTTGTTTGCTTCCTTTTTGATTTCCACTGAATTGTGTTGTTATCTCAGACCTCGGGGCATGTGCTTCTTTTTTTTTTCTGCCAGATCTTTTAATTCCTTGTTCAGCTTGACACATTATCCATCTTCCAGTCATTTTCAGCTCATCAGAGCTAATTTTTGCTTTTTTTTCTTGCTAATTAGTCTTTTCCCTACAACTTCGTATATCAAAAATGTGGGTCTGAATCTTGCTCACACCCCCCCAGCTTTTCTTGGAGATGCTATTCATCCATAGCCTTAAACAGCAAAAGCACATATACGCCTATAAAATCTCTCCATTTCTTTCTGTTTTGTTTTGTGAAAGATCTCCTGAACTGAGACAGAGAGGTTTGCCCTAAACATGAAGAGAGGGCTAGGTAGGACTCAGCACCATATATATCTATATGTAATTTACTCTGCATGTGTATCATATGTAGAGCTATGTAATTAATTTTCTAAGGAACTGCTCCCCTAACCCCATGTAAATAGGAATGAAATTAAACTTTCTTACAGAAGACCAGTGGAGAAGACCAGTATAGAACTCAAACAATTTAAGAAAAGTCACAGTTTTTGAAGAAATTGATAAAATCATAGAAATTAGAGAAGAAACCTGTTAGGTCAGTCGGTCTTTCTGACAATGCAAGATAGGTCCCTCAAATACTCCCCCTCTCCCCCACCTCACCTGGTGCTTTGATGGGAAGAAAAGTCTTTGTGGGAAGGATCAGAAAATAGGTAAGAGTTGGTGCAGGAACAGCATTGTTTTATTGTAGTGATTCTCAAACTGTGTTCTGTGGAATGCTGCTGGTCTGCGGGCAGGACCGGCGCTAGTGCTTTTAGCACCCTAGGCGCACGGGCATTTCGCTGCCCCACGTGCTGTTCCCATGGCTCCGGTGGACCTGCCGCAGTCGTGCCTGCGGAGAGGGTCAGCTGGTCCGCAGCTCGGTGGAGCTGCCGCAGCCGTGCCTACAGGAGGTCCACCGGAGCCGTGGGAGCAGCGGACCGTCCGCAGGAACGCCTGCGGCAGCTCCACTGGAGCCGCGGGACTAGGGGACCCTCCGCAGGCACGACTGTGGCAGGTCCATC
>NW_027426320.1:0-1075 GCF_003597395.2 Chelonoidis abingdonii
TCAGTGGGAGGGAGGAGAGGTTTGGGGATCTAGAGCTGTGGGGGATCCCAGACCTTTAACCCCCAATCCCTACCGAAGCCTTGTTGCTTTAGAGCCTACACTCCAGTTTTATTTCTGTTCAGTTTCACTTCTTTTTACATTTTTTCACCCCCAAAATTATTATTTTAACTCTTAACCTCCCTCTCCCACTTATAACCCCCCTCCTCAGATAACCTCCCCATCTCTATGCACAGCGACCCTGGCCACCGATGCTGAGTCCTTGCTGCATTTCTCCCTCCCATGGCAGGGCTGCTACCCAGGCACAAATGGGCACTTTGCTGATGATGTCACAGGGTGGTGGTATAGTCTGTACAATTTTTACACCTATAAGATGATGTATTCTGAAGCTCTTCACAGCAGTGTCTATACCGGGGTAGGCAGCCTATGGCACGGGTGCCGAAGGCGGCACACAAGCTGTTTTTCAGTGGCACTCACACTGCCCGGGTCCAGGGGGGCTCTGCATTTTAATTTAATTTTAAATGAAGCTTCTTAAACATTTTAAGAGCCTTATTTACTTTACATACAACACTAGTTTAGTTATATATTAGTGGCATGTGAAACCTTAAATTAGAGTGAATAAATAAAGATTCGGCACACTACTTTTGAAAGGTTGCCGACTCCTGCTCTGTGTGCTGATACAGTCTGTTCCCCAGTGTTCCCTTCCCAGCTCTGATGCTGCAGAGCCTTGCCTGTGTCCCCGTTTCCTGTTCCCATTCCCCCCCTTAACAAACAGTAAACATTGGTGGGGCCTCATCTGGAGTACTGTGTCCATTTTTGGGCCCCACACTACAAGGAGGACATGGAGAAATTAGAAAGCATCCAGTGGAGGGCAACAAAAATGACTAGAGGACTGGAACACATGATTTGTGAGGAGAGGTAGAGGGAACTGGGATTATTTAATCTGCAGAAGAGAAGAATAAGGAGGGATTTGATAGCTGCTTTCAACTACCTGAAGGGGGGGTTCCAAAGAGGATGGATCTAGACTCTTCTCAGTGGCAGCAGATGACAGAACAATGAGTAATGATCTCAAGTTGCA
>NW_027426321.1:0-1398 GCF_003597395.2 Chelonoidis abingdonii
AAAAAAAAAAAAAAAAAACCTAAAAACTGCATTCAAAAAATAAAACAATGTAAAACGTTACGGTCTAAAAGTCCACTCAGTTCTACTTGTTGGTCAGCCAATTGCTCAAACAATTTTTTTACATTTGGAGGAGATAGTGCTGCCCGCTTTTTGTTTACATTCTCACCTGAAAGTGAGAACAGGCATTCACATGGCACTGTTGTAGCCGGCATCGCAAGATATTTACGTGCCAGATGCGATAAAGATTCATATGTCCCTTTGTGCGTCAACCACCATTTGGTCAACTTGAATGTCAACTGTGTTCGTGGTTTCTGGTGTGGATGTTATAAAGAATTGCACATACCACCAACTAATTTTTTGTATAAGTTAAAATATAGCCATTGGATATTAATGGCTTTTTGGTTTCTATATTCACTAGTTCAGAGTTGTCCCAAGTGTCCAAGAGGTGAAAAACTCTATCTGATTAGTAGTCTCCTAAATTGAGCCATCGTTCCAAGGTTCCTGTTCCTGTTTCACAGACTTCATTTGATACCAGAACAGTGTGATTCTCAGACTGGCTTACCACAGTTTTGTTTTCTTTGCAGGGTGGAAAGTGTCACAAGCATCGAAAGGATCGCTTGCAGGATCTGATTGATATAGGTTATGGCTACGATGAAACAGACCCTTTCATCGATAACTCTGAAGCTGTGAGTAAATCTCATTTAAGCAGCAATAAAGATGTGAGGTGGTACTTATTTCTAAGGAGGGTGAGGGGAACATATTTCTTACTCTGTGTGCATGATATGAATCCAAAAGACAAATGACTTCAGGCACCCAAGAAACTATTATTGTATTAATTTTTATGGTCATTCACAGGCATCACTGCATCAGAAGAGCAAAGGTTCACTGTATATTAAAATAAATTCTTTGCCTTGTTACTATCCCGTAAATGATTAAAACCAGTGATTTTAAAAACCAAATTGACTTCCTTATTGATGCAATAGTTCACTTTATCATACTTCACTCAGCTTTGTTAGTGAAATTAGACCAGTTTTGTTTGACTAGGTCTCCCATTCCGGCAAAATGCTGGTATGTTTGGGTTTCCAACACTTCAGAAGAATATTTAGGTTCTCCTCCTCTCCTCCAAAAACGATCACCTTGTTTTCATTACCTTTAAACATTTTGTTGTTGAAATACAGTAACTCCTCACTTAGTTGTCCCCTTAATGTTTTTTGTTGTTAGTTGCTGATCAATTATAGAACATGCTAGTTCTTCTTTGAGTGCTTGCTCATATCCATTCCAGTTAGGTGTGCGTGCGCCGCATGCATGTTCGGAAGATTTTTACCCTAGCAAAACTTGGTGCATTGGCTGGGCGCCCCCTGGAGTGGCGCTGCCATGGTGCCAGATATATACCCCTGC
>NW_027426322.1:0-1624 GCF_003597395.2 Chelonoidis abingdonii
CACTACAGGATCTAAGCTGGTAATAAAGCTTAGAGGATTCATGCTGGTATCCATATTTTGGATGCTAAGGTTCAGATTTGGGAATTATACCATGACACCTCTCCAGTCCCATTTTGTTGTGCCTGTATAATATAGACAGAGTCCAAATGGCACAGAAACAGGGACCTGATCCTCCAAGGTGTTGAGACTCACTGGACCAAATTCTCTTTCACAGGAAAGAAGTCTTAGAGTCTAATAAAATATATCTCTGCTAGTGTCCTGGTGCTGGGAGTAAAAGAAGACATCACAGCAACTGTATTCAGTAAACTAGAGTGAGTCTTTGTTTAAGATCAGCCCATAATTTTCATGTAAATTATCTACAAGAGGGAGACCATATGGCCAATATAATAGAAACATATTGACATTGGGAGGAAATGCTAATTAAAGATTTTAGATAAAGGCTACAGAGTTCAAACAATGCACATCCCTTAGTTACACAGACATATGATTTCACAAAAATTAGATGTAACGTTCCTCACTATGTCTATATATTTGGGCTTGTGACACAGAGGCCCAGTCACTACTCTGTGTCAGCAACTCTTGTCAGTGATTTACACATTTGGTGCTTTAAAAAGGCAAGTTTCACAAAGCTGAAAAGAAATATGAGCCAAACCAACTGGGACTATAACCAGAAAAATGTGAGTTATAATTGGGAATTGTTTAAGAACATTTCCCTAAATGCCCAAAAGCCAGAATCCCACAGCTGAGGAAGAAGGCTATATCCATTTTAAAATGGCCTGGTTTAGAGGGAAAGTGAAGGTAGCTATAAAAATAATAAAAGGATATATAACAAATGGAGGAAACGAATAGGAATGAATATAAATCAGAAGCTAGGAAATGTAGAAAATTGATAAGGGACGCAAAGGGACACAAGGAAAAATCTATGGTCAGTAGACTGAGACTTTAAAAACTCCTCCTTATTGTCTATCTTAGGAATACAAAAAATCCTAACAATGGCATTGGTCCATTACTAGATGAAAATGATACAATTATCAGCAATAGTGCAGAAAAAAACAGAAGCATTCAACAAATATTTCTATTTTATATTTGGAGAAAAACGGATGATGTAGTCATCTCATATGATACTAGTGGAATGGAAAGAGTGTATCTCAGAGGATGTTAAACAGCAGCTACTACAGTTAGACATTTTTTTAAATCAGTAGGTCAAGATAACTTGCATCCAGGAGCTTGCTAAGAAGCTCCCTAGACTGTAAATTATTTTTAGAGCTGTCGATTAATTGCAATTAACTCACATAATTAACTAAAAAAAAATTAATCACGATTTAAAAAATTAATTGCGATTAATGTTTAATCACACTGTTAAACAACAGAATACCAATTAAAATTTTTGGATATTTTTGGATATTTTTCTACATTTTCAAATATGTTGATTTCAATTACAACACAGAATACAGAGTGTACAGTGCTCACTATATATTATTACAAATATTTGCACTGTAAAAATGAAACAGTATTTTTCAATTCACCTCATACAAATACTGTAGTGCAATCTCTATCATGAAAGTGCAACTTACAAATGTAGAGGATTTTTTTGGTTAAATAACTGCACTCAAAACCAAAACAA
>NW_027426323.1:0-6877 GCF_003597395.2 Chelonoidis abingdonii
TTTTTTTTTTTTTTTTTTTTTTTTTTCCTTGGCTCTGGGGAGTGGGGTCTAATGGCTGAAGCAGTGGGAAATCGGGTGTCAGGACTTCCGGGTTTTAATCCTTGGTTAGTGCTACAGCAGAGGGGAAATGGGGGGTAAAGAATCTTCTCTTCTGAGCTGGGCGTAGGACCCAGGAGTTGTGACTCCTCGCCCCACCTGCTCAAACCACTACATACCACTCCCCTCCAAGAGCCAGGGAGAGAGCCCAGGAGTCTGGACTCCCAGCCCCTGCTGCTCAGACCACTAGACACCACTCCCTTCCCAGAGCTGAGAATGGAACCCAGGAGTCCTGACTCCTTGTGCCCTGCTCTGGCTAGCAGACTACACTCCTGGGGTCTATTCTCAGCTCAGGGAGTAGGTGCAGTGGTTAAGCAGAGAGGACCTGGAAATCAGGACTCCTGGGTTCTTCTCAGCTCTGCCACTGGTTCACTATATGGACATGATCGAGTCTCTTTCTCCCCTTCTTTCTCTCTCAGTGCATCAATTTCCCCATCTGTGAAATGGGGATAACAGCCCTGCCTGATGGGGCTGTGTGGAGAAGTATATTCAAGTTTGAGGGGCACTCAGACTTTATGGTACCAGATAAGTACAACAGACAGACACAGATTCCAAGGACTTTACAGGATACTTCCAGCTGGGCTGAGGCTCAGCAGAGCTGATTCTGTTCCCAACTTTGCCGGTGACTCTGGGCAAGTCACTTCCTCTCTCTGCCTCAGCTGCCCCTGGCACTGCTGGCCTGGATTAGCTCATGAACAGTTTGGGGCAGGACTGTGCTCTCACAAAAAGTCTGCAGCTTTTCCATTGGCCTCAGGGTGGGGCAGGTAGATTTCTGGTGCTGGGACTTGGGTTTTCTGACGACTTCTTACGATGATTTCTATCTATCCGGGGAAACCAAGGGAGGGGCCTTCTAGCCTGATGGCCTTTCTCTGACTGGTAACATCTTGCAATCTTCCCTATGCAGGGAACCTCCTGCCCTTGTTTCCCAGGAAGCCTCCACTCTCTTATGGGTTTTTTTTTTCTTTCTCATTTGCAGGAATCTGGTGAAAAAGTATCTTCCGAAACGGAACACACGAGAAGATCCAGAATCCAAGTAAGTGCCTCTGTCTGATCTCAGCACGTGTCATTCTCTTTAAACTAGTTGAGAAAGGCAGAATGAGAACCCAAGACTGGGTGTTTTTAAGGACACAAAAGCCTGTCTAGGTATAAATGGTCCTGCCTCAGTGTGGCAGGGGACGGACTGGATGACCTATTGACGTTCCTGCCAACTCTATGTTTCTATGATGTTAAGTTTTTAAAGCCAGACAACTTTTAAGTTAGAAATAAGGCACAGTGCTTTAATGGTAGGATGATAAACCATTGGACCAACATCCCCAAGGAAGTGGTGGATTCTCCATCCCTTGATCTTCAAATCCAGGCCGGCTGCCTTTCTGGCACAAGTTATCAGACTCGGCACAGGAGTAATTGTGTGAAATTCTCTGGCCTGTGCCTGCCAGGAGGTCAGCATTATGCTCTAGCCTGACATACATAAAAGGCCAGAGAATGTCAGCCTTTGGAACTCCTTGCCACAGGAAGTGGTTGAAATCAGGAATTTAGTACGTTTCAAAAAGGGATTGGATGCTTATGTGAGGAGCAGGAATATCCAGAGTGATCATAATTACAGCTAACGACTATTCTGGAAGGCAGCAGAGAATCCTGTGGCACCTTATAGACTAACAGACGTTTTGGAGCTTTCACCCTCGAAAGCTCACGCTCCAAAACGTCTGTTAGTCTATAAGGTGCCACAGAATTCTCTGCTGCTTTTACAGATCCAGACTAACATGGCTACCCCTCTGATACTATTCTGGAAGGGTTATTAAACCTCAGGCATTGGGATTTAAACTGCTGTGTGTGGGGGGGGGATTATCCTACATCGGACATGGGGGGGTTCTTACACCTTCCTTCTAGTGCTGGCGCTGACCGACTCGATGGAGTAGACTGCCTGTCTGATGCAGTCTGGTGAATTTCAGTATTCTGTATTCCTGCCCCAGGCCCAGGACTTCTGATTGGTGCAGAGCACTGGAAAGGCTTCTGTGTGGGTGCAGAGATGGGCTGGAACCTCTCAGCCGAACCCCAGAAGCATCAGGAATGTCGGGCCATTGGATTAGATCTTGTTGTTTGCTCTGCCCTTGGATGGTGGGGAAATTGACCGAGATCAGCTGTTCTCATGAGATCTGCCAGAAGTGGCAGAACGTTTAGCTTGCCAGGCAGCCCACTGGAGCAGGTGACCCTGGCTGATCCAAATCTTCAGGCTGGGTCAACCTCTGACTCTGGCCCTAATCCAGCCCATCAGACGCCCTCCTTTAACCCTTGGCTCCACTGTCAATACCAAGACTGACCGCTTCCTTCAGCATTTCCAGCCCAAAACTTGGCACCCAAACTATCTTCCCCTTGCTGTGCCTGCATGAAACAGGTGGCTGTTCCATTTACGGAGAAATGTGATACAAAACATAAATGCTGTGGCTGGGGAAAACCCCTGTGACTTTTCCTGTTTTGTCCGTGGCTTTTTCTGTGTCTGTGACTCACCCCGCAGCAGCGGTTCCTGTGATCCTGCGGGGCTGGACCTGGCTCCCTGCTGTAGGCGTCGCGGGTCACAGTGCTGCTCAGGTCTGGCCGGGCCAAGCCCAAGCAGTACACTGATCCTGGACGCCAGGTTGCCATGCATGGAGCCGAGTGCCGGGGCCAGCTCCCTGGGACACTAGGGCTGCCCAAGCTGCTGCTGTGAGGTGAGTGCAGGCTGGGGAGGGAAGGGGGGGGGCTTGCTTTCCAGGCCACCCCCCCGCCCCCCAAGCCTTGCCTCTGCATTGGACCAGGATTACCATTGTGGTGCTGGGGGTGCTAATAGAGTTGCCAGGTGATCTGTTAATAGTAGGGTGTCCCCTTATGGCCAGTTGGAGAACTGCACCAGACTGTTTTCAATAGGCCAGCAAAGAATCCTGTGGCACCTATAGACTAACAGACGTTTTGGAGCATGAGCTTTCGTGGGTGAATACCCATTTTGTCGAATGCATCAGACGAAGTGGGTATTCACCCACGAAAGCTCACGCTCCAAAACGTCTGTTAGTCTATAAGGTGCCACAGGATTCTTTGCTGCTTTTACAGATCCAGACTAGTACTTAACACGGCTTTTACCCCTCTGATATTCAGTAGGCCAGGAGTAGGCAACCTATGTCCAGGGTGCTTTGAAGGGCTAGCTTGAAACTATGTAGAGCCCATAGCTATGAATTACAGTTCTGCTCACTTGAAAATACAGTAGCACTCTCACTGCCCAGGTCCTGCCACCAGTCGGGGGGGTCTCTGATTTTAAACATTAATCTCTTTAGAATCAAGTCTAGCAAGAATCTTCTCTTACTGAAAATTCATTAACTGCCAATACATAAGTAATTATGATCGTGAAACGATGATCACATAGGTATAGTATTGAATTCTTAGACTAATATTACCTCGATTATATAAGAAAGAGTAGAGATGCAGCCCTAGCTCTCGTGAAAAGGCTCGCTTATGGTGAAATGAGATACGTGCTACATCCACACAATGGGTCGCCATATTGAGATTCAGGTGAATTAAGTAAAAAAAATCTTTTAAACAATTTATGAACTACAGATTTGGTTGAAGGAGGTAGAGACTCTATTAAAGCAATTGTTGATTTCTCCCTTACCCATAGAAAAATATTTCCACCAAATTCATCTCATGTTGAGAATAGTTTTTGTTCTCTGGCAATTCAATGTGCTTTCTCTCTCCATGGTCTTTCCCTTTCAGAGAAATCTATAGGGAAAGATAAGGAGAAAATGAATTCAAAATTAACTGTTATTGGGAGGGAGAGAAAATTCTAAATTTGTTCACTATTTTTTATGTTCTTAGTTAGTGCATTAAGAGCTTGAAGACAATCTGCTTTCAATTATGACTATTGAGTAGTCTCAGCTACCTGCACTACCTGATAAATGTTTCGCCTGAAATGTCAGTATGCAATTTAGAGACCCTCAGGATAGATAATTCGCAAACGAGAATGGACCGGTTATATTTTGTCACTATTTTGGTATGAAGTCGTTAGGCTCTTGGGTTTGCAAAACCTCCGTCTCAGGTGGCTTTTGGATCTAAATTCTGACTTTCATCTAAGTTAACCATTCTCAAGCTCAGAAGGGTTATTAAGAGCGACTCTATTTTTGGTTTTTAACAGCCAACACGTGATACTAAGGAGAACCTTTTTTCTCCCCTGCTATTCTACGGCTCATTAATATCATCAAGAATACTCCATAAGGGTGATTATGGTTGTGTCAATGAACACTTATTGCTCTAACTAGTGCATGAATCTTCTATACAAATTACAGGATGCCTGCAGCCGCGAAGATTAGACTTTATTTATCAATGATGTGTCTATGGGCTAGAGAACTTCCATATTCCACAAGGTTGTACTTCACTCGGCCCACACATTTGGGTATTAATCTTTTTATGCTTCACAAAGTAGACAGGGAATATCTGGATTAAAGACCTTACAAGATGGACTATGAAAAATAATTTGTGAGTTGTTGTCCGACGAGTCCTATATGATAGGGTTCTCTCAGAGAAGTGTGTTAGTAGTTGTAGCACTTACTTAATGGATAAAAAAAAAAATCCCAGATTGAATAATAACTTTGAAAAACAATCTAAGACAATACTACTTAACAGAAAGCAAACTTCCTATGTATAGGGAGCATATCTCAAAGATGATGTGCTCTCTCTCAGCAATATAGTGCACTGGTACCAAGCTCACGCCGGTTTAGACTGTAAAAGGACATTGCGGCTCCAGCTTCTGCAGGATTGGTAGATTGGCAGGAGTGAAAACACTTCTGCCCCAAGGGATTTCATAACGGTAGGACTGGCCAATCTACTTGTATACACACTTTGCCGGAGCTCGCCAGTATAATGAGTCCTGGTCGTTTAGGCACCTCACTGAACATTAATGTGAGAGGGTGTCACAGGTTTCGATGCGCCATCTCGGATGAGGCAAGAGATAGTGAACTTTTAGACCATCACCTCCCCATTATCGACTCCAGAACAGTATCTCTAGTCGACCTGTATTCGATAGACACTAAGTCAATGTCTGTGAGCCGTAGCCTCGCAAGACGGCCTGTGCGAGAACGATCTCCTGTGCAGGACGGTGGTCCTAGGTGAACTGTAGATTGCTGCAGCTCTTAGCGGTGCGCGGACTCCGTCCTCTCTATGTGTGTGTGCTATCTGATATTCCATGCGTCGTAGGTGATTGGTTTGCTGGACTGGGATGCTGCTACTTCAGCAAGGCAGGATCCTGGTATTTGGCTTTAAGGTCTATTTTTGCCTCTATAACTTTACAGATATTATATTTAAACAGTTTCAATAAGGCTTTCGCCCACACTGAGCCATATCAAAATGCATGGCTGTTCCACCTCAAGAGATTGCTGCATGTTGAAGCATCTGTATTCAGGCAAGCATCCAAAACCCAGAACGACATAAAATTACTCAAAAGCAGTTACATTCCAAATCAGGAAACAAAGAGTTTACAAAAAGGATCTCATTAAAGTGGGGACTGGAACAAAATGGGCAGATGAAAATTCAGGTATTGATAAGTTGCAAAGTAAGCCTTTGGAAACCATTAATCCCAATTCTTCATACAAAAGATTGGGAGTCTAAATAGCTGTTACCACTCAAAAAAGTTCTTGGGAGTCATTGTGGAGAGTTCTCTGAAAACATCTTGCTCAATGTGCAGTCGGCAATCAAAAAAAGAAAACAAAATTTTTGGGAATCATTAGAAAGGGACAGATACGACAGAAATATTCATTAATGCCACTATATAAATCCCTAGTATGCCCACATTCTTAATTTTGATTAGGGGTATGAACGCGCTGGATATTCAGAAGAGATTAAAGAGGACTGGGACTTTTCAACTTAGAAGGGAGACGGGAAGGAGGGAATTTTGACAGCATCTATGAAATTCATGAATGGGGTGGAGAAGGTTGGATCAGGAAGTGTTATTTACCTTGTTCACATAAACAAGCATGAGGGGCACCCAATGAAATAAGACTGTCCAGCAACACAGAGCGTTACTAGAGAGCCTCCTAAAATGATATCCGAGGTATCCTACCTGTTCTCACTCATAACAAGTGACGACAAGATCAGATCCTGTGTTTTACCACTTGTCAGATTTAATCTAATATATACTCAGGTAAATTGTCTTGTGAAGTAGGTCCATATAGAACCCACTTATGAACTCGCTGTTCAGACTGTCCAGACATTAGCTATAATTTCGCCGACGAAGAGAGGAGATAGGTCCAGAATCAGAACAGCCTTTATTCGTTCGAGTGCATATGTTAGTTATCAGGATGCACAGGCACTCCCCATTTTCGTGGGTCCTCTACAGCATTACTGATCTTTGCCATTGAAGCTGGTGACTGGGATAGAGACAGAGCATACGGCACACCTCATTCATTTTCCTCTACCATTTCTTGTTCATTTCCCTTCTGAAGCATCTGGCCACCACTGTCAGAAGCACTCAATTTCCGGTAATGGTCTATGTATCAATTGGGTCTGATCCAGTATGGGGGCATTCTGATGTTCTTAGGACGTACACCTACATCTTGTCAGCTTTTCTGCTTGCCAGAGTAAGCCACTTGCCAACCGGTACCTGCATAATTCATAGACTAACATACTCAGTTCTCTGGTTGTGTGTTTATGTATGCAGTTAATCTTAATATTGGAGTAGATTGCTGGAGCTCTGATCATCAAGAGCTGAAGGATCATTGTGTGTGTGCTGCCAGGCCTCTATGCTGGTGCAATTATTTCACATGGT
>NW_027426324.1:0-1160 GCF_003597395.2 Chelonoidis abingdonii
AGCCCTGGGTTTAGCAGGCCAGTGCTCAAACCACTGAGCTATCCCTCCCCCCAGGAGCAATGGTTTCACGTTGCAGTGGCAGAGGTCTAGGTTGGATATTAGGAAAAACTATTTCACTAGGAGGGTGGTGAAGCACTGGAATGGGTTCCCTTGGGAGATGGTGGAATCTCCTTCCTTAGAGGTTTTGAAGGCCCAGCTTGACAGAGCCCTGACTGGGATGATTTAGTTGGGGTTGGTCCTGCTTTGATCAGGGGGTTGGACTAGATGACCTCCTGAGGTCTCTTCCAACTCTAATCTTTTATGATTGGGAGAAAAAATGTTGGCAGAAAAACATGAATGAAAATGGGCAGCTCTTTAAGAAGAGATTAGTAGATGGCCAAAACCCCATGAGTCCACAAGAAAGAGAGAAAGAACAACTTTGTCTAAAAGCCCATTCTGGTTCAATGGGGAATTGAAGACAGTAATTAGAAATTTAAAAAATGTAGATTACAAATGGGAACAAGAGGGAAATAGATAACAATCGCCAGAAGTCATCAAATATAATTGATGAAGATGAGGGCATCAGGGAAAAATCCCTTGCTGGCAGAGTTAAGGACAATAAGAAGGAGTTTTTAAAATGTATTAGGAACAAAAGAAATCCAAGCAACTGTATATACCCGTTAGTAGATGGAGAGGGTAAATTTGTAAATAATGATGCAGAAAAGGCAGAAGTGTTCAAAAATATTCTGCATTTGGAAAGAAACAGAATGACGTACTTCTATCATACAAGGAAAATGAAGTACTTTCCAGCCCATCAGTAACTGAGGAGGATGTTAAACAACATCTGCTAGGGATAACATTATTAAATAATCAAACTTACACTTAAGAATCGTAAGAGAGCTGGCTGAGGAGACTTCTGGCCTGCTGATATTAGTTCTTAATAAATCTTGGAATACTGGGGAATTTCCAGACGACTGAAAAAGTGCTGGTGTTCTGATGCATGCATCTGATGAAGTGGGTTTTAGCCCACGAATGCTTATGTCTAAATAAATTTGTTAGTCTCTAAGGCCGTGTCTACACGACGCGCGAAAATCGATTTTAGATACGCAATTTCAGCTACGAGAATAGCGTAGCTGAAATCGATTATCTAAAATCGATCTACTCACCCGTCTTCACTGCGC
>NW_027426325.1:0-1142 GCF_003597395.2 Chelonoidis abingdonii
CCCACAGCCAAACAATGTTATAAGCAAACATCTGACGAAAAGTGGGTATTCACCCACGAAAGCTCATGCTCCAATACGTCTGTTAGTCTATAAGGTGCCACAGGACTCTTTGCTGCATAAGCAAACATTGTGCAGCTTTAAGTGAGTATGTTCTCTAATAGATCAATGACATAACAATGAAACAATGTTAACCAGGCCAACATTAAGTGAGGAATTACTGTACTCCCATGGGGTAGGAGAAAAGGCAGACAACCTATATGTACTATTCTTATTAACCAAAATTCCAGCAGCACCAAGACTGCCTTTATTTCCTTATTTTCTGCTTCATTTAAAAATATGTTAATATTCCAAAGAATACCCTAACCCCCCTCCAATCTTCTCTATCTCTGTATTTTCTCTGCTAGTCGCTAAAATGTAGTTTTCTTTTAAATGAGAGTTTTTAATAAGTTCCAGAATCCATCCTAATGTTTAGATTGCTAGAGCCAGCGCAGAGTGATGGTGATAAAAGTGACACAGCTATCCTGGCAAATGTTTCCTGTTTGAGGAGTGTTACCAGAGTGAAATGCTGGGAGAGTAACTAAAACAAACTTGTTTTTATAGAGCTTTGTGGAGTGCCCAAGGTTTGTTTCTGCTGTTCTTTTAGAGGGCATGACCACCGCGTTTGCTGGGTCTAAACCCCCAAAATCCCCTCCACAGTTCAGCTGAGACATCACCGTGGGAGAGTAAAGACCATCTCCAGTCAGTCAGTCATGTGCTCTGAAGAACAGCACATTGATGCTGTGATGGGATGCTTAGCTGGCCTGTCCAGGCCACAGGACTCAGATCTAGAGCTAGGTTTTTGTCCCCCCCCCCCTCAAACTTGGGGGGTTCTTTGGATCTGCTGTTTGGGAAGGACCCATTCCTATGTTATAACTAAGGGCTGGATAGATCCTTCACTCAGTGCCTTGTGAAAGAGGGGGCACACAGCTGTACTAACTTCAGAGGAGCCATGGGAAGAAACTATGGCCTGGTCTACACTACGCGTTTAAACCGATTTTAGCAGCGTTAAACCAATTTAACTGCGCACCTGTCCACACTACGAGGGCCTTTATATCGATATAAAGGGCTCTTTAAATCGGTTTCTGTACTCCTCCCCGACGAGA
>NW_027426326.1:0-1229 GCF_003597395.2 Chelonoidis abingdonii
ATTTTAGCGCTACTCCTCTCGTTGGGAAGGAATACAGAAACCGATTTAAAGAGCCCTTTATATCAGTGTAAAGGGCCTCATAGTGTGGAGGGATACAGCGTTAAATCGGTTTAACGCTGCTAAAATCGGTTTAAACGCATAGTGTAGACCAAGCCTGACTCAAAAGACATTTTAGGCTTCAGAGTAACACACAGTGACATTCCTGGAATTGTATTATATAGACTCTCTTATCTTAATGACAATTTCTAAAAGTTTTCACTAAAATACTTTTTAATAGTGAAGCATATATAAATATGGATTTAACAATGTTTTATTCAGAGATGTTAATTTTAGGTCTGTTGATTAATTGCAGTTAACTTGTGATTAATTAAAAATAATTAATTATGATTAAAAAATTAATCGTGATTAATCAGTTTTAATTGCACTGTTAAACAATAGAATACCAACTGAAATTTATTAAATATTTTTGAAGATTTTCTAAATTTTCATATATATTGTATTCTGTGATGTAATTGAAATCAAAGTTTATATTATTTTTTATTATAAATATTTGCACTGTAAAAATGATAAACAAAAGAAATAGTATTTTTCAATTCACATCATACAAGTACTGTAGTGCAATCTCTTTGTCATGAAAGTGCAACTTACAAAAGTCGATTTTTTTGTTACATAACTGCTATCAAAATACAAAACAAAAAAACCTTTTTGTTCAGCCAATTGCTAAGACAAACAAGTTTGTCTACATTTCCAGTAGATCTCTTCTTATTTACAGTATCACCAGAATGTGAGAACAGACATTTGCATGGTACTTTTGTAGCTGGCATTGCAGGGTATTTACATGCAAGATATGCTAAACATTCATATGTCTCTTCATGCTTCAGCCACCATTCCAGAGGACATGCTTCCATACTGATGACACTCAATAAAAAATAATGTGTTAATTAAATTTGTATCTGAACTCCTTGGGAGAGAATTGTATGTCCCCTGCTCTGTTTTACCTGCATTCTGCCATATATTTCATGTTATAGCAATCTCGGATGATAACCCAGCACATATTTTTCATTTTAAGAACACTTTCACTGCAGATTTGACAAAACACAAAGAAGGTACCAATGTGAGATTTCTAAAGATAGCTACAGCACTCGACTCAAGGTTTAAGAATCTGAAGTGCCTTCCAAAATCTGAGAGGGATGAGGTGTGGAGCATGCTTTCAGAAGTCTTAAAAGAGC
>NW_027426327.1:0-6675 GCF_003597395.2 Chelonoidis abingdonii
AAGCTCTCCTGGATGTACTCCCAAAGCCTTTGCAAAAGGTTTCTGGGGAAGCCAGCCTTATTCTGTCCTCTATGGTAGGACACTTTACCAAATCAGGCCAGTAGCACGTAGTCAGGAATCATTGCATAGCAAAGCATGGCAGCGTATGGTCTCGATGTTTGATGGCATTCAAACAACATCCGTTCTTTATCTCTCTGTGTTATCCTCAAGAGAGTGATATCATTCCTGGTCACCTGGTTGAAATAGGGTGATTTTATTAAGGGGACATTCAGAGCTGTCCGTTCCTGCTGAGCAGTTTGCCTGTGGCTGAACAGAAATGTTCCCCGCTGTTAGCTACATGGTGGGGGAAGGGGTGAAGCAGTCATCCCAGATAATTGTGTGTTGCAGGGGTTAGTTGGGTTTGTGCTGCACATTAAATTGAAAACCGCAGCCTCTCCTCCTTTTAAATGGCCAACCCATTTTAAATGGCCAACCCAACGGCTGCTTGGTATGGGAAATGAGGGCACTGCTGCTGGTTGAAACCATTCCAACATGTTATGAAGGTTAAGAAAGCCAAAAGACTGTGTCTTACCATTGCTGTCTGCAAGCCAAATTCTGTTGCCCAGCCCTGCATAAAAGATCTCTCACACCAAACCGGCATACCTTCAATAAGAGGCAAAATGAGAGCTTGTACTGAAAGCACAAGTGCTATGTAATGTTAACAGCAAGGTTTACCGTGAAAGAATCTACCTATTGTTCTCTAAAATGTGTCTTTTTAACTACCACTCTCCCTTTTTTTAACTCCACCAGCTGCAAATGTTTCAATGCTCACACTATCTTCTTTCCCAGAGGCTAGCGAAGATTAGCAGGCAAAAAAAATGCACTTGCAATGAAATGTTCTCTGAGCTCATGCAGTCCTCCCACTCTGAAAGAGCCCAGCAGAATTCATGGAGGCAGACAATGTCAGAGTCCAGGAAAGCACAATATGAACGCAAGGACAGGTGGCAGGCTGAAGATAATATGTGGCGGGCTGAAGATGATAGGTGGAGTCAGCTTGGTGACAGAAGGCAAGGGGCAATGCTGAGTCTACTGGAGGAACAAACTGATATGCTACGGCGTATGGTTGAGGTTCAGGAGAGGCAGCTTGAGCACAGACCGCCGCTATAGCCCCTGTGTAACCAACTGCCCTCCTCCCCAAGTTCCATAGCCTCCTCACCTACACGCCCAAGAATGTGGTGGGAGGGCCTCCGGGCACCCAACCACTCCACCCCAGAGGACTGCCCAAGCAATAGAAAGCTGGCATTCAATAAGTTTTAAAGTGCAGTGTGGCCTTGTCTTTCCCTCCTCCTCCCGCCATCCCCTGGGCTACCTTGGCAGTTATCTCCCTATTTGTGTGATGAATTAATAAAGAATGCATGAATGTGAAGCAACAATGACTTTTTTGCCTCTGCAAGCGGTGATTGAAGGGGAGAGGGAAGGGTGGTTAGCTTACAGGGAAGTAGAGTGAACCGGGGTGGGTGAGGGGGTTCCATCAAGGAGAAACAAACAGAACTTTCACACCGTAGCCCGGCCAGTCATGAAACTGTTTTTATAGCTTCTCTGATGCGCATCACACCCTCCTGTACTCTGCTCACTGCCCTGATGTCTGGCTGCATGTAATCAGCGGCCAGGCAATTTGCCTCAGCCTCTCACCCCACCATAAACGTCTCCCCCTTACTCTCACAAATATTGTGGAGTGCACAGCAAGTAGTAATAATAATGGGAATACTGGTTTTGCTGAGGTCTATCCAAGTCAGTAAACTGCGCCAGTGCGCTTTTAAATGTCCAAATGCACATTCTACCACCATTCTGCACTTGCTCAGCCTATAATTGAACAGCTCCTGACTACTGTGCAGGGTGCTTGTGTATGGCTTCACGAGCCATGGCATTAAGGGGTAGACTGGGTCCCCAAGGATAACTATATAACAATGGTTATAACAATGGTTATTTTCTGGTCTGGGAAGAAAGTCCCTTGCTGCAGCTTTTGAAACAGACCAGAGTTTCTGAAGCTGCAAGCGTCATGTACCTTTCCCGGCCATCTCAGGTTGATGTTGTTGAAACGTCCCTTGTGATCCACCAGTGCTTGCAGCACCATTGAAAAGTACCCCTTTCGGTTTATGTACTCACTGGCTTGGTGCTCCGGTCCCAAGATAGGGATATGGGTTCCGTCTATCGCTCCACCACAGTTAGGGAATCCCATTGCAGCAAAGCCATCCAATATGACCTGCACATTTCCCAGAGTCACTACCCTTGTTATCAGCAGCTCTTTGATTGCGTTGGCTACTTGGATCACAGCAGCCTCCACAGTAGATTTGCCCACTCCAAACTGATGCCCAACTGACCAGTAGCTGTCTGGTGTTGCAAGCTTCCACAGGGCTATCGCCACTCGCTTGTGAATTGTGAGAGCTGCGCTCGTCTTGGTATTCTTGCGCTTCAGGGCAGAGGAAAGCAAGTCACAAAGTTCCATGAAAGTGCCCTTACACATGCAAAAGTTTTGCAGCCATTGGGAATAGTCCCAGACATGCAACACTATGCGGTCTCACTAGTCTGTGCTTGTTTCCTGGCCAGTAATCAGTGTTCCATCGCATAACCTGCCAATTACCACCATGATTCCAAATTGCAGTTGCCAGTGCTGAGATAAGCTGTGTCATTCCTATCACTCTTGTCACCGCGCTGCTGTCGCCTTCCTTGCCTGTTTTGCTTTTGCAGGTTCTGGTTTGCAATCGTGCGATAATGTGCGTGGGTGTTTACAGTTCATATTTGCGGCTGTATTTGAACGGGCTCCATGCTTGGCTGTGCTCATGATTCTGTGCTGAAAAAAGGAGCAAAAACGATTGTCTGATGTTTGCTCTAAATGAAGGAGGGGTGATGCATGACATAGTTACAGGTTGCACACAGAATGGGCCCCCTCAAGGATGAACTCAAAACCTGGTTTAGCAGCCGTATTATGCTTCAACCATGAACACTTCCCTCCACTATTCACGGAGCGAGGGAGGAGAGAGGGAGGCACGGAGCAATGAATACAAAACAAATCTGCTCTTTATTGTTTTGATTGCCCACTCTCTTAACATCTTAGGCTGGCAGCAGACGGTGCCTACGGACTGTGGCTGCCATGGCGTTCCTGGCTGCTTACCAGAAGCAATGCAGTACAACTGCTGTCTTGTTTCTCCATTTATGTTCCAGTGCCCGCCGACCGACCTCATCAGGTCACCCTAAAAGAGCATTCCAGGAGATGACATCGATGGCTACCAGTCGTAATGCACATCTGATGCCCAAAAGCAAGAGCTTGCGCTGTGTAGTAAATGCAGTTACCACATCGCACATCCAGGAACATATAATCGACAGTGAGCTGAGCAGGCTTCCTGTTGCTTGGTATTGGCGTCTGATGCATAACCTAGGGAAAAGGCAAAAAACGCTTTAGTTGCGTTGCTTTGCATGTGGTGGGGGGCGGGAAACTGAGAACATTTATCAGAACCATCTGAACAATGTTTTTACCCCATCAGAATTCGGGAGCTCACCGAATTCAATGGTGGCGAGACTGCAGACGTGGGATAATCACCCACATGCAATGCTCCAAAATCCAACGCTACCTCAGTACTGTGACGCACTCCGCCGACTTAATGGTCTTAAAGTGGGAACACACCCAATCGACTGTATAATTCAATGTCTAAAAAAATCGATGCTATAATTCGACCTAATTTTAGTGTAGAATCCCTAAGTTAATGAAGAATTTTCTGTTAACCTAGGTACCACTCTCAAGAGAGTGTGGATTGTCTAAGTGACGGAAAATCACTTCTGTTGCTGTAGAAAGCAATCTCCATCATGGATTACAGCAGCTAATGCAGTGCTGCGCTTCCTGCTTTACATAGTGCTAGATGTGGCCTTAGGCTTGAAATGCCTACACCAACAGCTGCAGCGCTACAGCAATCTAGCTTGCAGCGCATCAGTAGACATCATACACTTAATCCACTTTCCACAAGAGGTGTAGCTAGGTGAATGGAAGATTCTCCACGACATACTGCTTTTCTCACTTGGGCTGGGTTGGCTTAACTACATTGCGAGGGTGTAACTAGCTTGTTAATGTAGCTGGATTACTTAACTGTTGGGTGTAGATCTGCTTATCTCTAGTGCAAGGTGTTCGTCGCGACTATTCGTCCCCTGTATTACTCATTTACTAGGATCTGTGACTTTCTATTGCTAATAAACCGGAACCCCTGCCCTGTCTCCTTGACCCTGCCTCTCCTCCCAAGCCCCGCCCCTGTCCACTTTCATGTCGAAAGGCGGGTGAGTCCTTATCTCCTCTCCTCCCAGGCCCCATTCTTTCCCACCTCTTCCAAGGCCCACCCCTGTTTGCTCACTCATCGGGCCGTCCCCTGCCCCTGGATATTTACTTTCCTCCCCCATCATCCCCCCCCCCCCCGAATAAAGATGAACAAACAAAAAAAAAATTGGGCTCTCTCTTCTCCATGGCTGGGATGGTAGCTGCTGCAGCCTGAAAAGGAGCCTGCCTGCAGGTAGAAGGCGGTCCTAGCTGAGCAGGGGCTGGCATGGGTTAATGACCCACCACCTTCCTCTGCCCCAAGTTAACCAGGCTTTTTGTGCCTGCTCAGTACATCTGACAGGACCCTGCCAGGTCCCCTTTTTGACTGGACTTTCTGGTTGAAAACCATGCAGTTGGCAACCCTAAATGGCACTCGGACACAGATGCCAAAACTGGACTGACTGGGTATGAGTGGCAATCCTATCATTTACTCTTGGACAAAGTGAATATAATATAATACGCTACCAAATAAGAAGTCTCTACTCACTGATACTGGTAGTAACATTTTGGACCTACTTTGCACCCATGTAAATAGCTACACCACAGTCAAGGAAGTGAAGAATTGGTCTAAGATATAGGCCTTAATAACGCTACATAATCCTCTGGTAGGTAATTTGTGCAGCACTTAAATAAAGGGGACACAATCAGAGCCTAACAAATAATACAGAATAATAAGAGAGGGAGCTATTCATCATCCCAATGGGAAATTAATTTTCCCATTGCTATTGCTACAGAGCAGGGAGATTGAAATAAATGAAGTGTTTTAATTAAAATAAAATGTAAATAATGAAGGACAAGGGAAATGCTAATCTTCTTCCAGTCTCCTCCAGAATGACAAGTAAGTGCTGCTTTGGGAAAGAGGGGCAGAGCCCATCCTCGGAAAGTGAGGGAAGAAGGAGAAGGTTACAAAAGGCAATGGGTAAAATCCTGGTCCCACTGATGTCATTTGGCTTTTTGCCATTGATTTCAGTGGGGCCAGGATTTCACCCAATGTTTTTAAAGAAAAAAAGAAAATAAATGCTCCAATTCCAGTTTTGATTGTCAGTTTTGTTAATACATTGCTGTGCTTACTAATATTAACATTTACATGGGTTGGCCTAAGTGTGGAGAGAGAATTCACAACTTTGCTGCTACAATGGTTACTCCTGAGGGCATGCTGCACCAAAAAATTAAAAATTCTGTGCACAATACTTTAAAATTCTGCAATTTTTATTTGTCAACAAATAAATGCAGAGGTTCTAGCATGGCAATGAGGAGCACAGACCACTGGCTGCACAAAGGTAGGAGATCACCCTGCAGCCCTCCCACTCCCAGGGCACAGACTTAGTGGTGAGGCTGCACCCAACCCTGACACAGCACAAGGTCTGGGCCTGCCCCAGAAACACCGTGAGGCCTTGCCACTCTGTGGTGTGGGGAAAGCAGGCTCAACCAGGCAGGATCCAAGTGTGGAGGAGCTCAGTGTGGAGGGATCCAGGTGTGGGGTGAAAGGATTCTGTATGGGACAATCTGGGTGCAGGCAGCAAGTGGAAGGCCTGGGTGTGGGGGGAACTGGATGCACAGAGGCTTGTTAGAGGCAGAGTTTCAGGTGCAGGGCCTCTGCAGGGGCTTCCAGGTGAAGGTGGCTGGGGCTCAGCGGAGAGGTCTGGGTGTAGGGGTCTCAGCGGGGGGGGGTCTGGGTGCTGGGAGAGTGGGGCTTGGTGGGGTAGTGGTCTGGGTGCAGCTAGTTGTAGGTCAGTGGCATGGGGTCTGGATGTTGGGGCTCAAGGTGGTGCAGGGAGTGGGGGCATCAGGATTTGAGTGCAGGGAGCTCAGTCGGGGGTGGTCTGGGTGCAGGGGTGGGGATCCAGGGACAGGGGGTCTGGGTGCAGGGGGGGCTCCAGATGCATGGGTTGAGGTTCAGTGGGGTGGGATTGAGGCTTGAGAGGGCTGAGGTGACTGGGTATGGGAGGTCCCGATGCATGGAGGTTGGATGGATGGGGGAGCAGCTACCCATATTGTGACCACTCCCCCCACAGATGAGGAGTGATGGGTTGAGGAAGCAGGGGAGGTGCGATGGGTTGGTTCACAGAAACCCCCTTGGGAACTGCCAACTAATGTGCTAAGACTACTTCTGCCTCTGCTTTCCCTGCCAGCTTGGGACTTCAGCACCCTGTCTTGTTGAGCCAGACACACCAGTCTTCTCCATCACAGACCCGAGGTCTGAACCATGTGCCCCAAAGCTGCAGACGTAACTGAAAGCAACTTAAGAAGTGTTCCTGTCTTTAATACTCAGATGCCCAACTCCCAATAGGGTCCAAACCCCAAATAAATCCGTTTTACCCTGTATAAAGCTTATA
>NW_027426328.1:0-1674 GCF_003597395.2 Chelonoidis abingdonii
AGAGAGGAAATTCTGGGTGGGAGAGAGGTGGGGGGAATAGTTTATTTCCCTTTGTTAGGAAACTCAGGGCATCTGAGTCTTGGGGTCCCACAGGGAAGTTTTGGGGGACCCAAGTGTACCAGGCACTGGGATTCCTGGTTGGTGGCAGCGAGATCAGATCTAAGCTGGTAATTAGACTTAGAGGGGTTCATGCAGGCACTCAGATTTCTGGATGCTAGGGTCCAGATTTGGGAATGCTTATGATACCCCCCCAGCCCTAGCAGAGCGTTTGATAGCTCAGCGTTGCAATGATATTTATAACCTTTAAATATTATTATTTAAAAAATCATCAAGTCACTCACATTCAAAGCAAAAATAATTTTAAATCATTCTCCTTTCTTATCATTTTGATAATGACATAACCATATCACTTATCCAGTGATTACGCTACATTATTTAAATAAAATAAATCTCATAATTAATTGTCCAAATTAAATAGCCAAAATAAATTATTTTGTATTTGAATTTTTCTTCCTGCCTGTTGCCCAGGGCCATCTCCACTGCCAGCAGCAAAGGGGAAGTGCTGCTGCTGGTACCAGGCACAGGAGCAGTTCTGGGACAATAGGAGGCAGCAACTGAACGCAGGGCCAGCAGCAACATTTTCCCATTTCCCCCTTCCCCTGCCTCCTACTACCCCAACCTTCCCTCTCCTAAGGCCAATGCATAGAGGCAGGCAGGGCTCAGTGGCCGAGCAAGTCTCTTTTCCTCAGCCCCGAGGCTCTCTCAGCTCTGCCCGCATGCCCAGCCTTGAAAACAATAGCAAAAAGGAGCTTTTTATATCATTGCCAGAGCTCTCCCTGCAGGCTCCAAAACCCTGTGACTCAGGATCAATTTGTGAGCACTAGCTATAGTGTCATTCATTCCTGCGGCCCAGCCTGAATCTCACAAACCTGGCTCAGTAGCAGGAAGGTAGCAGGTCTTTAATTCCAGTTTCTCCTTTTCTGGCCACTTGAGGGCGGTGTGGCACCAAACACTTCCTCTCCTGGCTGGCCACGCTGGATCAGGGCCAGGGACAGGAAGTTGGAAGGAGAAGATGGCAGGGGCAGCAATAAAAGGTATGGGGGGCCTCGGTCTGGCCTCAAATGCCCATGCCTCTTCCCCCTGCAGCCACCTGCTCAAGGCTTCACAAGCACAACCCCCCAGCCTCACCCTAATGCCCTTCTCCCATCAGCCCTCTAGCCCCTTGGAGCACACCAAGCCCCTGCCACTTAGAAGGCCCCTGCCACCCAGCACCCTTTACTTCCAGGAACCCTGTGAAACCATTATCATCTCCAGGAGCCCCAACTCCTATGGACCCTTCAGCGCTAAAAATCCCAACAGCTTTCCACACAGCTACCTCCAGCTTTCCATGCACTCCACCTCGTCCAATTATAGCCTCCAATACCCTTGAACACCCACACACCTACCCACTCCAGCCACAACTGTCAAATTCTGTTCAGCTCCATGCCCTGCCTGATCCTCACCACTGCTCAGGACAGGGCCTGTTGACCATAAGCTGAAGTTTATGGTTATATACAACTATGCAAATTGTTTCGTTAAACAAATAAAATGTTGTAGGAATGACCCCGGGCCCACAGGCTTGGATACCTTATTATTGAGGCATTTTGTTCTTGTCTGCAAACTGGGCACACCCGG
>NW_027426329.1:0-3773 GCF_003597395.2 Chelonoidis abingdonii
GGGGGGGGGGGTCGTCTTGAAATAGATATGCAGCATGGTCTGAGCACAGCCCTTGGATCCAAGAGCACTAATCTTTGAAGTGACTCGCCCAAGGCCTCTCAGCAAATCAGTGTCAGGTCATCTCCCTGTGTTTCTGATTACCACATCTGTAAAAATGGAGCTGTTCATTTTTATTTATTTACTTTAAACATAAGGACGTTGTGAGGATGTGTTAACATCCAGAGTTATATAAAAGCTAAAAGTCTTGTTAAGTAGATATAGTTCACAACGTGCGGTGGACAAGATTCCGATGGCAGAGCCCAATGATTCTGCATTAATAAGCCACCACAAAGCACTGAAGTGGTTGCCACCCTCTGCTTTCAAGAACCAAACTCAGCTACATGCCTGTATTCCAACAACTGAGTGACACAGCACAGTTAGTTATCAGACTGCTTGTTTTCTCCTCACCACCCCAAGGTGCTTTTCCAGTATTCAAGTGGCATTTGTTTTGTACAGCAGAGGTATCTCTTCCCTTTTTAATTTCTGGAGCTATTTCTCTTCCTCCCACCTTTTTTTAAATGTCTTGATTCCAAGGATATTGTATTCACAGAAGCAAGTAACTACAGGACTTGGATGGCACTTACTGACCTGTTTAAATCATACATCACTTAAAACTTGTGTTCTAGATTTCAAAGACTTCAGAGAATCCCTATGCAGTCATTAGAATGATTACCAAATTTCTGAGATGATTTGGGCCCAAACTTCTTGGTTGCTTCAGTTGCTTTATGGATCATATGTATTCTGAATCCAGTCCCCTCAGACAGCTTTACCAGCTCTCGGTGGGTCTGAAATATACAACAATACATGGTGGGATAGCTTTTGGAACAACAACAAACAACAAAAAGACACACAAACCCTACACAGAGTGTAATACATATATGGCTTCAAAAAACAATCAGATTTCAGATCGTCTTGCGGGGAAAAAACAACAACTTTTAAACTGAAGTATTTTTGACATCACAAAACTCAGGCTTCCAACCTGAATTATTCACTTGCACAAAATTCTCCCCATGGGTCTGCACACCACAGTGTGACTCTTACTGGCTGCTCTCACTACATACACAAAACTCCCACTGATGTAAAATGGAACTCCACGAACAAAGCAGAAATTGATTACTTGAGTTAAGACTTTTAAAAGGATGTTTTTGCCTCAAATACAGAAAATAAAGTAGCACTAACATCTCCTGTGCTTATCTGCTGGAGCATAACTGTTAAAAGTTGTAATGGAATTTTAAAACAAGATCCAGGAGTCTTCAGTCCCAGTCTCCTGTTCTAACCATGTCTTTACATTTCATAATACCCCAAAGCATAGTAGGCATAGAAGACAAACATTTCTTTAAACATTCTTTCATATACATTTGAATTTTATCAGATAAATTCTGAGGGTAGGAAAGAAAAACAGGTCCACCAAGCTTCTGTTTTTCTGAACCAGAATAATGGGAGTACTTACAAATACAGTGCATAACTATTCTATGGCAACTTAAAAAAAATCTCTACCTGACTAGCAAGTTCTCGGGTAGGTGATATGATCAGAGCTCTAAATCCTTTATTCATAGGTTGTTTCAGATGTGTTAAAATAGGAATGCTAAAAGCCAAAGTCTTTCCTGATCCAGTGGGAGCTGAAGCCAGAAGTTCCCGACCCTATGAATATACAACAGAAAAAAGCTGAACATTTACATTTAGTGTTTTTTATTGAATGCAAAAAGCTGCATTAATAAAATCAATCAATCAATCAGGAAATGCAGAAGTTAAGCTTCTCACACTGTGTTACCTCAACCATATTTGCACCTACTGCAAGTTGGTTATATTTAAACTGCCTTCCTAGCAATAGAAGAATACTGAATTTGAGGAAGTTAACATATAGATGTTTCCACTAGCTATACCATCACAAGATTTGAGTATGAACTACAGTACTATGTTTACTCTATTTTAAAATAACATTTTCATGTTCCGAATGGGAACTCTCTGTCCGAGTCATACCATCTCATTGTATATCAAAGTGTAAGACAAGGAGACTTACATGAAGCATGACTGGAATGGCTTGCATCTGAATTGGCGTAGGGACCTGGAAGCCAGCAGCTTGAATATTCTGCATTATTTTAGGCAGGATTTTATATTCTGCTTGAAGCTGCTCAAATGTGGCAACTGGTTCAGGGAGATCTGTTCCTTGGATATTAATCTTGTGTTTATTTCTGAAATGGTTTATCTAGAAGGCAAAATGTAAAGATTACACAACATGTCAGAAAAGAATAGCAGCCACTTTGTTCTCCAATAGTACATTTTCAGATAAATTGATTAAGCCTCATAACACCTTTACGAAGGTATTATTTTACAGATGTGAAAATGTGACTTGAACAAGTTCACACAGGGAGAGTTGAGTCCTATTTTCAGTTCTGATGTCAAGTCTTCTGATTCCCATTCCTGTTCTCTTAACAACCACACCAGGATGCCTCCCCAAAAATACCCCATAAATGCTCTAAATAGTTTTCACACTTAATACTTTTAAAACCATCTCCTAGAAGAAAATTACAGAACAGTCACAACCTTTAGAGCTTTATTGTCAGCATTTAAGTTCCTCCATTAACAGCTGCTATACTACCGATAAAGACAGTGATCCTGCAAAGACTTATTCGAGTGCTTAAATTTACACATAGGAATACAGTAGACCTGACCAGTCAACCACACACTTCATATGGAACAGGGAGTACACAATCAGGTAGCAGCAGATACAAAAAAAAAAAAAAAAAAAGTAAATACAATATTGTGTTAAACGTAAACTACTAAAAAATAAAGAGAACACAACATTTTTCTTCTGCATAGTAACGTTTCAAAGCTGTATTAATTCAATGTTCAAATAACAACCATAATGTTTTGTTCAGAGTTAGGAACATTTCTGAGTTACGAACAACTTTGGATCAATTTTCCAATTCTTTTGTCACACTATACTGACTTCATCACAAAAGACAACGCAGCAAATAACTGCAGCTTCCAGATGACATGCTCATACAAGTGACCACACAGCTATTTTTAGCTACATTTAAATAAGCAAGCCTTACCCTTTGCTGTCTCAGTTGTTCCAGTTTCTCCGCAGTGGGTTTCTTTTCCTGCTTTTCTCTTGTATCTTTAATCTTTGTTTCCAAAGAGGACATCCACAATATCCCATCATTTTCCACAACAGAACTGACTGAAATAGGTTCTAAAAGTTTCAATGAATGTGCATTATTAAAAAAAATGATAGATATACATATCAAGTCAAAGAATAACGTAATAAGAGGAATTGACATTAGGAGCTTGACTTTAAGACCAATGAAGTCAATGGTAACGTTCCCATCCAATGGTTGCAGGCTCAGCCTTAGTTCTGCATTCTGGCAAGATTATTTCATTAGCCCTGAACTCAGCCAGCCAAAAAATCTCTCCAGCTGCTTCTGGCCAAGAATGTAGCTGGTAACTTCCACAGATTTTTATCATAAAATAAATTACAGACCAATTAATTTGTATTTGCATCAGCATCTATTATTCATTTATTTACACCCCAAGAGTACTAGGTACTTTAAGGACATGTAAGATGATAAAGATAGCAAAGAATCCTGTGGCACCTTATCGACTAACAGATGTTTTGGAGCATGAGCTTTTGTGGGTGAATACCCACTTCGTCAGATGAATGTAGTGGAAATTTCCAGGGCAGGTATATATATGCAGGCAAGAAGCAAGCTAGAGATAACGAGGTTAGTTCA
>NW_027426330.1:0-1117 GCF_003597395.2 Chelonoidis abingdonii
GGGATTTGATAGCAGCCTTCAACTACCTGAAGGGGGGTTCCAAAGAGGATGGAGCTAGGCTGTTTTCAGTGGCGTCAGAACAAAAAGCAAAAGTATCAAGTTGCAATGCAGGAGGTCTAGGTTGTGTATTAGGAATCACTATTTCACTAGGAGGGTGGTGAAGCACTGGAATGGGTTACCTCAGGAGGAGGTGGAATCTCCATCTGCGATAAATAAATGCATGGGGGGCATAGCTCCCTTTTATGGACAGTCAGTCAGCTATAAAGTCCCTCTTCATGGCTGTTCCCTGTTTGCTTTACCTGTAAAGGGTTAAAAAAGCCCACAGGTAAAAGGAAAAGAGTGGGCACCTGACCACAAAAGCCAATGGGAGGGCTCGAACTTTTTAAAATTGTAGAACAAACAAACATACATACAAACAACTTCCGTTGTCTGTTGTTCTTGTTCTCCGGAGAGCAGAGACACAGAGCAGAAATGCTGTAAGCAGCTTTAAAGCTAGGTATGAAAAAGCACACCTTGAACCTACTTATCTGAAATCCAGATATGTAAGTAGATCAGAAACGTCTAGAACAGGGTATGGCAACCTGCGGCAAGCGAGCTGATTTTTACTGGCATGCTGCTGCCAGCCAGGGTTCCATCCGCTGGCCCCGCTCAGTCCACTGCCTGCCTGGGTGAACGGAACCCTACGAAGGCAGTGGCCGGGACTCCAGCTGGCAGGAGATGGTGGATGGAGCCCCAGACCGGTGGACAGAGCCTCAGTCCACCGCCAGTCTGGGGTTCTGTCTGCCGGCTCCACTCAACCCGCTGATGGTCTGGCGTTCCAGCCGCAGGCCCCTTGCGAGCCAGGGTCTCCGCCCCCAGCTCCGCACAGCCTGCTGCCGGCCTGGGGTACTGACAGCCAGCCCAGGGCTCTGCTTCTGGACTGGACCCAACACTCTGCAGCCACCCCAGCTTCTAAAAAAAAAAAAAAAAAAAAAAATCTCACATGTCTGGTACCGCCAGCAAGGGCATCTTGCAAGCCCGGCGGGTGCGTGCACCCCAGGCTAAGAACCACTGCACTAAACTGATAAGACCTGCATTTTAAATTTAATTTTTAATGAAGCTTCCTAAACTTAAGAGT
>NW_027426331.1:0-8156 GCF_003597395.2 Chelonoidis abingdonii
GAGTGGGCTATGCAAAAGTCCCAAAGCTGAATAGCTTCCTGACAAAGGAGGGGGGAACGTGCTCCGCCCTGCTTGTTTATGTAAAACGTGGCCGTTGTGTTGTCTGTGAGCACTGAGACACATCAGCCTTGTATATGCTCTCGAAATGCCTGGCATGCAAGGCGGACTGCTCTCAGCTCCCGAACATTGATGTGCAAGGACAGTTCGTGAGCTGACCAAAGGCCTTGAATGCGGAGATTCCCTAGGTGGGCTCCCCAACCCAGGGATGACGCGTCCGTTGTCAGGGCCATTGAAGGTTGAGGTGGGTGGAAAGGCATCCCTGCACAGACCAGGTTGGGCGTTAGCCACCAGGCCAGGGAGTCTAGGATGCTCGGGGGGATCATGAGGATCATGTCTATGCTGTCTCTGCCCAGCTGGTATACCGAGGTGAGCCAAGATTGAAGGGGACGGAGACAGAGATATAGTCTGGCGTATCTGGTCACGAACGTGCAGGCCGCCATGTGACCCAGGAGTGTGAGACAAGTGCGAGCCGAAGTCGTTGGGAAGTTCAGTAGGCTTTGGATAATTGATCCCATTGCCTGAAACCGAGGCTGTGGCAAGCAGGCTCTGGCGAGACTGGAGTCCAGGATGGCCTCAATGAAGTCTATTGTCTGTGTGGGAACCAGAGTGGACTTCTCTATATTGATCATCAGGCCTAATCGCCTGAATAGGTTCTTGACGATGCCGACATGACAGGTGACTTGGGCCTCGGAGGTCCCTCAAATGAGCCAGTCGTTGAGATACGGGAAGACGTGTATCCGATGACGACGGAGGGAGGCAGCGACTACAGCCGCGCATTTTGTGAATACTCGTGGGGCTGCATAAAGGCCAAATGGAAGGACCGTAAATTGAAAATGTCAATGGTTGACCACAAAACGGAGGTACTGCCTGTGTGGTGGGTAAATAGCAATGTGAAAGTAGGCACCCTTCATATCGAGGGTGGCATACCAGTCTCCGGGATCCAAGGATGGGATGATGGTCCCCAGGGATACCATGCGGAACTTCCAACTTTATCATGAATTTGTTGAGTCCTCGCAGGTCTAGGATAGGTCTTAGACCTCCCTTTGCCTTGGGAACTAGGAAATAGCAGGAATAAAATCCCTTGCCCCTCGAGTCTTTCGGTACCTCCCCTATAGCACCCGTGGCAAGGAGCGTCTGTACCTCTTGCAAGAGGAATTGCTCGTGAGAGGGGTCCCTGAAGAGGGACGAGGATGGGGGGTGAAGGGGAGTGAAATAAACTGGAGCTGGTATCCCGATTCGACCGTGCGTAGTACCCAACGATCCGAAGTTAGTTGGGTCCATGCAGGGAGGAAATAGGAGAGGCGGTTGCAAAAGGGAGGTAGAGGATCCTGGGAAACAACTGGTACGCCGTCCTCGGGCATCCCTTCAAAAGTTTGGTTTGGGTCCCACAGATGGTTTGGTGGGACCCTGATTTTGACCCCCTTGGGGTCCAGACTGCCTTCTGCAATTGCCTCGGCCGCGCCTTCTGCCGAAGTCCTGTCACAGTCTAGACGGGGGGTAAGGGCGGTGAGGCTGGGTACAGAAGGACCTGCACTGAGTCACCGGTGTGTGCATTCCGAGCGAGCGCATGATCACTCTGTTCTCCTTTAGGCTTTGCAGCCTAGGATCAGTCTTTTCAGGAAACAGGCCTTGGCCTTCGAAGGGCAAGTCCTGTATAGTTTGTTGTAACTCAGGTGGAAGGCCTGACACCTGAAGACATGATATTCTCCTCATGGCGACTCCTGAAGCCAGAGTCCTGGCTGCGGAGTCGGCTGCATCCAGTGAGGCTTGGAGAGAAGTTCTTGCCACCTTCTTTCCTTCCTCCAAAAGGGTAGCAAACTCCTGGCGGGAGTCTTGGGGAACTAGCTCCGTGAATTTTCTGACTGCCGCCCAGGTGTTATAGCTGTAATGACTAAGCAGGGCTTGCTGGTTTGCCACCCTGAGTTGGAGGCCTCCAGCAGAGTATACTTTATGGCCCAATAAGTCCATGCGCCTAGCCTCCTTTGACTTTGGAGCAGGAGCTTGCTGGCCATCACGCTCCCTTTCGTTGACCGACTGGACGACCAGAGAGCAGGGAGAAGGGTGCACGTACAAGTACTCGTACCCCTTAGAGGGTACCATGTACTTCCGCTCAACTCCCCTGACCGTGGGTGGAATAGAGGCTGGAGATTGCCAGATGGTATCGGCGTTTGCCTGAATAGTACGAATAAAGGGAAAGGCCACTCTTGTGGGGGTGTCAGTTGATAAAATATCCACCACAGGGTCTTCTATCTCTGGGACCTCCTGCACCTGAAGATTCATATTCTGGGCCACCCACCTCAGAAGATCCTGATGGGCCCTCAGGTCAATTGGGGGAGGGCTGGAGGAGGATGTCCCCGCCACAGCCTCATCTGGAGAGGAGGAAGAGGAGAGGCCAGGTACAAGAGGGTCCTGCATGGGCTCTTGTTCTTGGGTGGTGTCAGGTTCAGGTGGGACCTGAGAGTCTGTCGGCGGAATGGACGCTTCATCTGTACCCGCAGGAGGGAGGTGGCTTACCGTCGCCTCTGGCACCCGGTGTTCAGATGACACAGAGCGTGATGCCTCTGGGGGCGCACCTTGGGCTTGATGATATGCCCAAGGTGTCCAGAATGACCACTGATGGGGCCCTTGTTCTTGAGCTTGCGTCTCCTGGAAGACTCGACTGGGTACGTCTGAGTCACGGTCCTGTGCACAGGAAGCACTGTCCGCGTGAGATGACACTGAGGTGTGTCTAGACGGCCAAGGAGGAGCCGAGAAACCATAGGAAGAGGCCACATCTCTAGACGATCTCTCTCTGTGCGGCTCTGGAGAGCGGTGCTGGATGCCATAACGGTACCGGGAACGAGACCGGGACCTGTGACTGTATCGATACCGGGAGGTCGACCAGGATCTCGAAGCTCGACGCCTGGAGTGGCTGCAAGAGGCTCGGTGCCGGGAATGGTGCCGGGAGCTGGACCGGTGCCGGCGAACGGGACGGTGAATGGTGCCGAGAGTACGACTGGTACCGAGATGGAGAGCGGTGCCGGGACTGCGAGCGGCGACGGGATCGGCGACAGGACCGAGAGCGCCGGTGAGACCGAGATCATGATTGGTGCCTCTCAGCGGTGCTGACGGAGTGTGGTTTCAGTAAGGCAGGCTTGCCAATTGACTGTATGACCCGCACCGGCAGTGCCGGGGGTTGAGGCAGTGCAGACTCCGTCAGCATGATTAACTCCCTCGCCATGGAGAAGGTCTCCGGCGTGAAGGGAATAGTGAGCTCGAACACGGCGTGCGCCGGGGAGCTTTCAGGCACCGGACTCGATAGCCCTTGCGGGACAGGAATCGACGGTGCCGAAGCTGGCGGTGCTGCGGCAGGTGTTGGTGCCGGGCGGTCTGCCGTAGGCGGGTGCTCCGACTGTGGCACAGGAGGCACCAAAACAGCAGGAGTCTTATGATGCTTCTTAACCCGGGGGGAGAGTGAGCGGTGCCGAGCAGACATCAGTGCCGGCAACGGTCGGTGCCGAGGGGCCTTGGCTGTACCGGGACGATCCAGAGCCGAAAGAGTGCTACTCCCTGATGTAGACTGTTCAGCACTCGGGGCCAAGGGTGGCGAAGTAAGAGCTTCCTCCATCAGAAGCTGTTTGAGACGAAAGTCTCGCTCCTTCTTCGTTCTCGGCTTAAAGGCCTTACAGATCCGGCACTTATCTGAGAGATGGGATTCCCCGAGGCACTTAAGGCAGGCATCGTGGGGATCTCCCGTTGCTATCGGCTTGTGGCAGGCCGAGCACGATTTGAAGCCCGATGACCCAGGCACGAGCCCTGGTACTGGGAGCAGGGAAGGGGCTAATCCCCGGACCCCTCGCAACTATATACACTAACTATATTATAGAAAACGATTAAATTTAACTACAATTAAACCGATTAAAACTATACACACAACTATTAGTAAGAAACTACGAGTAGGCTAGGGAAGTAGAGATCAGCTAAGCCACGCTCCACTGTTCCAACGACCGACATGGGTGGTAAGAAGGAACTGAAGGGCCGTTGGCTTGGCAGGGGTATATATCTGGTGCCATAATGGCGCCACTCCAGGAGGCAACCCTGCCGAGCCACCGAGTGTTGCTAGGGTAAAAATCTTTCGATGAACGTGCACATGGCGCGCGCACACCTAATTGGAATGGATATGACCAAGCACTCGAAGAAGAACAAAAATGATAAAAGGTCTAGAAAACATTACCCTATGAGGAATGATTGTAAAAAAAAACGGGTTTGTTTAGTCTGGAGAAGAGAAGACAGAGGGAGGGCCATTTCAAGTACATAAAACGTTGTTACAAGGAGGAGGGAGAAAAAATATCCTCCTTACCCTCTGAGGATAGGACAAGAAAAAATGGGTTTAAATTGCAGCAAGAGTAGTTTAGGTTAGTCTAGGTAAGGCTAAAAGAGGTAAAAAAACAAGAGTGATGTCATGGTGGGGGTCTACTACAGACCACAAAACCTGGAAGAAGACGTGGATGAGGCTTTTTTTAGACAACTAACAAAATCATCCAAAACACAGGACTTGGTGGTGATGGGGGACTTCAACTACTCAGACATCTGTTGGGAAAATAACACAGCAAGGCACAGATTATCCAATAAGTTCTTGGAATGTATTGGAGACAATTTTTTATTTCAGAAGGTGGAGAAAGCTACTAGGGGGAGGCTGTTCTAGATTTGATTTTGACAAATAGGGAAAAACTGGTTGAGAATTTGAAAGTGGAAGGCAAATTGGGTGAAAACGATCATGAAATGGTAGAGTTCATTATTCTATGGAATGGTAGGAGGGAGAACAACACAATAAAGACAATGAATTTCAAGAAGGCAGACTTTAGCAAACTCAGGGAATTGGTAGGTAAGCCACCTTGGCTTAACCAGGAGGCCTTCAATGATCTAAAACTCAAAAAAAGAGTCCTACAAAACGTGGAAATTCAGTCAAATGACAAAAGGATAAACACACCTCTACCCCGATATAACGCTATCCTCAGGAGCCAAAAAATCTTATCATGTTATAGGTGAAACTCCGTTATACTAAACTTGCTTTGATCTGCCGGAGCGCACAGCCCTGCCCCCCTGGAGCGCTGCTTTACCATGTTATATCCAAATTTGTGTTATATTGGGTCGCGTTACATCGGGGTAGAGGTGTATAAATAAAATTACACAAGTATGAAGTGACAAAATTAGAAAAGCCAAAGTACAAAACGAGATCAAACTAGCTAGGGACCAAAAGGAAACAAGAAAACATTCTACAAATGCATTAGAAGCAAGAGAAAGCCCCAAGGGCAGAGTAGACCTGTTACTCAATGAGGGGGGAAAGACAATAACAGAAAATGTGGAAATGGCAGAGGTGTTCAATGACTTCTTGATTTCTGTTTTCACCAAGAAGGTTGGTGGCGATTGGATGTCTAACATAATGAATTCCAGTGAAAATGAGGTAGGTAGGATCATAGTCTAAAATAAGGAAAGAACAAGTCAAAAATTACTTAGACAAGTTAGATGTCTTCAAATCACCAGGGCCTGATGAAATGCATCCTAGAATACTCACGGAGCTGACTGAGGAGATATCTGAGCCATTAGCAATTATCTTTGAAAAGTCATGGAAGATGGGAGATATTCCAGAAGACTGGAAAAGGGCAAATATAGTGCCCATCTATAAAAAGGGAAATAAGGACACCCAGGGAATTACATACCAGTTAGCTTAACTTCTGTACCCAGAAAGATAATGGAGCAAATAATTAAGCAATCAATTTGGAAACACCTAGAAGATAATAAGGTGATAAACAACAATCAGCATGGATTTGTCAAGAACAAATTGTTGACAGGGTAACAAGCTTTGTGGATGGGGGGGGAAGTGATAGATGTGGTATATCTTGACTTTAGTAGGGCTTTTGATACTGTCTCGCATGATCTTCTCATAAACAAAATAGGGAAATACAACCTAGATGGAGCTACTATAAGGTGGGTGCATAACTGGTTGGAAAATCGTTCCCAGAAAGTAGTTATCAATAGTTCACAGTCATGCTGGAAGGGCATAATGAGTGGGGTATTGCAGGGATTGGTTCTGGGTCCAGTTCTATTCAATATCTTCATCAATGATTTAGATGATGGCATAGAGAGTACACTTATACAGTTTATGGATAATACCAAGCTGGGAGGGGTTGCAAGTGCTTTGGAGGTTAGGATTAAAGTTCAAAATGATCTGGACAAACTGGAGGAATGGTCTGAAGTAAACAGGATGAAATTCAATAAGGACAAATGCAAAGTACTCCACTTAGGAAGGAACAATCAGTTGCACACATACAAAATGAGAAATGACTGCCTAGAAAGGAGTACTGTGGAAAGGGATCTGGGGGTCCTAGTGGACCACAAGCTAAATATGAGTCAACAGTGTAACGCTGTTGCAAAAAAAGGAAACGTCATTCTGGGATATATTAGCAGGAGTATTGTAAGCAAGACACGAGAAGTAATTCTTCCACTCTACTCCACGCTTATTAGGCCTCAACTGAAGTACTGTATCCAGTTTCAGGTGCCACATTTCAGGAAAGATGTGGACAAATTGGAGAAAGTCCAAAGAAGAGCAACAAAAATGATTAAAGGCCTAGAAAACATGACCTATGAGGGAAGACTGAAAAAATTGGGTGTGTTTAGTTTGGAGAAAAGAATACTGAGAGAGGGGACATGATAACAGTTTTCAAGTACATAAAAGGTTGTTACAAGGAGGAGGGAGAAAAATTGTTCTTCTTAACCTCTGAGGATAGGACAAGAAGCAATGGGCTTAAATTCCAACAAGGGAGGTTTAGGTTGGACATTAGGAAAAACTTCCTTACGGTCAGAACGGTTAAGCACTGAAATAAATTGTCTAGGGAGGCTGTGGAATCTCCAACACTGGGGATTTTTAAGAGTAGGTTGGACGAACACCTGTCAGGGATGGTTTAGATAATACTAAATCCTGGCTTGAGTGCAGGGGATTGGACTAGATGACCTCTCGAGGTCTCTTCCAGTTCTATGATTTGGAAAAACTTCCTGTCAGGGTAGTTAAGCACTGGAATAAATTGCCTAGGAAGGTTGTGGAATCTCCATCATTGGAAATTTTTAAGAGCAGGTTAGACAAACACCTCTCATGGATGGTCTGATAATACTTAGCCCTGCAATGAGTGCAGGGCACTGGACTAGAAGACCTCTCGAGGTCTCTTCCAGTCCTACAACTCTATGATTCTATGGAAATTTCAAGTGATTACTTTAAAGTGTGGCAGCAGCCATCTTAAGTATCTTGAATTTGTACCTGTTCTTCATTACAGGCTAATGCGAGATGAATATTAACAACATGTTGGTATGTGTCCATAAATCAAACCTGCAATTTTCAAGAAAGTCTAAGTGACTTAGGAGCACAGATCCCATTTAAAGTCAAACAGATATTGTGCTCTTAAAATCGCTTTGAAAATCCCATCCCACATACCTATAGCTGAATAGTTTTCTAACAGATGGCTAAACATGGTGTCTCTGCACCACTTTCAAAAATAATGTACAGCTTTCCCAACCTGTTCTAATGGAGACAGCTCTATTTTCTTCACAAGAGTTTATGGGAAAAATTACTGCTCCCAATGATGAAACAACTAACTGTGAGGCATAGACTTCACTCAAAAGCTAAAATCAGGTTGTGTTAGTGTTACGTGAAGCTCTTTGAAATCCGTAGTCTCAAACTGCATCTGAATGTGAGAGGGACACCCTCAACTTAAAAACCATACTTCTACTTGATAATTGTTTTTAACTTCTACTGTTTGGATTGTCATCTATCAGAAACTGTTATCAGCACGGATGCATATCCCCTAGAATGGTGGCTGAAGCATGAAGGGACATACGAATCTTTTGCACATCTGGCATGTAAATATCTTGCGACGCTGGCTACAACAGTGCCATGAGAATGCCTGTGCTCACTTTCAGGTGAGAAGTGGGCAGCATTATCTCCTGAAAATGTAAACAAACTTGTTTGTCTGAGCGATTGATTGAACAAAAAGTGGACTTGAGGGCTCTAAAATTTTACATTGTTTTATTTTTGAATGCAGTTTTTTTGTACCTAATTCTACATT
>NW_027426332.1:0-999 GCF_003597395.2 Chelonoidis abingdonii
CCAAGGTGAGGGGGGGGCCGGGATGGGCAGCGGGGGCAGGCCCAGCGGGCAGGGCCCCACACCCAGGGGAGGGCGGGCACTGGCGGAAGGGGGGCACCGGCCCACGGGGGGGGTTGCCACTTGCCCCCCTGCCCTACCCCTCTCTCCCCAGGAGCCGGTGTACAAAAGCGCCCTGGCGCCCGTCTCCCAGCACGTCTGCAGCTACCGGGCCGTGCGCTACGAGACGCTGGCGCTGCCCGTCTGCCCGCCCGGCGTGGATCCAGCCTTCACCTTCCCCGTGGCACTGAGCTGTCACTGCAGCCTCTGCCTCATGGACTCCAGCGACTGCACCGTGCACAGCATCGGGCCCGACTTCTGCAGCGCTCGGGGGGGCTTCGCCTAGGGGTGGGGGGCAATAAACACCATGGCCACGCTCCCCACCTCCGCGTGTGTGTGTAGGGGGGGCAGGGCCTCGCTGTGACCACTGGCACCCACTGCCCTCCCAAAGCCAGGCATAGAACCTGGGGGGCTCCCAGCCCCTCCCCACAACCCACTTGACCCCCACCCCCTCCCAGAGCTGGGCACAGAACCAAGGAATCCAGTCCCCTCACCTTCCCCTAGACCTCAGCTCCCTCCCAGAGCCAGCACAGAACCCAGGCGTCCGGGCTCTGAGGCCCACAGCCCCCTCTCAGAGCCAGGCACAGAACCAAGGAATCCAGTCCCCTCACCTTCCCCTAGACCTCAGCTCCCTCCCAGAGCCAGCACAGAACCCAGGCGTCCGGGCTCCGAGGCCCCCAGCCCCAGGCACAGAACCCAGGTGTCTGGGCTCCCAGCCCCCACCATGCAACTCCCAGCCCACTCCCAGAGCCAGCACAGAACCCAGGTCTCCCAGCCATCCCCCCCACAAGACTCCCAGAGCTAGGCACAGAACCCAGGCGTCCGGGCTCCAAGGAGTCCCCCACAAGACTCCCAGCCCCCTCCCAGAGCCAGGCACAGAACCCAGGCGTTCGGGCTCCAAGG
>NW_027426333.1:0-1095 GCF_003597395.2 Chelonoidis abingdonii
AAAAAAAAAAAAAAAAGGCAGAAGCAACTGGTTTCATATTAAATTACATTTTGGCAGTTCAAACAAAAAACATTCTGACAAAAATTAAATTGAGGAGCAAATGATGTGATTAAGACAATTTATATCTGTAACAGTTGTGAATGGTAGCATCCGTGCTTGGTAATCCTTTGATAAATTCTTGTTACCTTTCATTTCCCAAATGTATCTATGCAGGTATACAGCATATTGTAGGCAGATGCTGCAGCAGACGAAAGTGTCTGCCAAATACCACTCTTTTTTTTTTTTGTATCTAAGTGTTCTTAAACAGTACAGTTGAGTGCATTAAATAGTTCTTATTCATGGAAAAACATATGCAGTGTACACTATGATACCAGCAAATACTGGTATCTGTCTCGTTGCCTTTCTAGCCCTTGATCCCACAGGCCTTTACTCATACATGTAATCTCGCTAACTTCACTGGCACTAATCATGTGAGTAAGAGACACAGTGTGAGGCCAGAGTGATCTGAAGAGACCTATCACCTTTGATCCACTTCACAATAAAGCTTCTGTCTTAACCTTGACATGTCATAGGGGAATATACTAAAATGGAAGCAAAATTGATTACAGTATAATTAAATGGAAGCTAGTGTTTCCATTGCAGTAGCAAACAGCAGTGCAAACACTGCACACTGGAACACTTAACAACAATATTGCTTTAAAAAATACCTGCCTGATTTGGAGAAGAAGCTTTAGATCCTAAGCATTGTATATCTCTATATGGTTTTTACACTGTTGCCCATCATTGTAGTGTCTGAGCTTCTTCCACATAAAACTGATAGCAATAGTAAAGTCCCTAGTGGACTTCATTGAGTCTCTTGCACACAGACATTTTCAGTCTAAAAGCTCTGCTAGGAAGAGGGTTTCTGGTTTCGGTTTTTAGATTTAATTCATTTACTTGTTTTAGGCTGATATGTTTCAAGGGTTTTCAAAGTTTTTGGGCGAGAGGGAGGGTTTGGGTTGTTTGGTAGGTTGGATTCTTTGAGGGTAGAAGGGAATGTCAATGTGAATTATCCTCCGTCATGCCTTTCTTCAAAAGATTGTGTGTGTGTGTGTG
>NW_027426334.1:0-1410 GCF_003597395.2 Chelonoidis abingdonii
AACCCACATATCCAGGGGACACCAACACCAAGTGCCCCAAAAACTTATTTCCAGGGGGCCCATACCCTAGGGGCCCCAACCCCCATTTCCAGGGGCCCCTAACCCCAGGGGCCCCAAATCCCCATTTCCAGGGGCCCCTTACCGTGGGGGCCCCAAAATCCCATTTCCAGGGACCCCAATGCCCTGGGGCCCCCAACCCACATATCCAGGGGCCACCAACAGCAAGGGCCCCAAAACCCTATTTCAGGTGCCCCTAAACCTGGGAGCCACAAACCCCATGTCCAAGGGCCCCTAACCTCTGGGGACCCAAACTCCCATTTCAACGGTCCCCTAACCCCTAACCCAATGGCCCCAAAATCCCTTTTCCAGGGGCCTCTAAACCTTTGGGCCCGAAACCCCATTTCCAGGTGGACCAAACCCCAGGGGCCCGAAACCCCCATATCCAGGGGCCCCAAACACCAGGGGACCAAAATCCCCATATCCAGGGGCCCGAATCTCCTATTTACAGGGGCCCCAAACACCAGGGGACCAAAATTCCTATATCCAGGGGCCCGAATCCCCTATTTACAGGGGCCCTAATCCCCTAACGTTGGGGGCCCCAAAACCCCATTTCCAGAAGACTCAAACCCCAGGAGCCACAAATCCCCATATCTAGGGCCGCCAGACCCCAGGAGCCCCGAAACCCCATTTCCAGAGGCCCCAAACACCAGGGGACCAAAATCCCCATAACCAGGGGCCCGAATCCCCTATTTACAGGGGCCCCAAACACTAGGGGACCAAAATTCCCATATCCAGGGGCCCGAATCCCCTATTTACAGGGGCCCTAATCCCCTAATGTTGGGGGCCCCAAAACCCCATTTCCAGAAGACTCAAACCCCAGGAGCCACAAATCCCCATATCTAGGGCCACCAGACTTCAGGAGCCCCGAAACCCCATTTCCAGGGGCCCCAAACCCCAGGGGCCACAAATCCCCATTTCCAGGGGCCCCTAAACCCAGGGGCCCCAAACCCTCATTTCCAGGGGCCCCTAACCCTGGGGACCCATATCCCCATTGATGTGGTTTTGTTCCCATGGATGTTTGGGCCCCAAGGGTTCTGTCCCATGGAATGGAGGTTTTGGGCCACTGATTAGGCGTGTGTGGGCCCCCAGAAATGGGGTTTTGTCCCAGGATGTTAGAGCCCCTGGGAAATGGGATTGTGGCCCTGGGTTTGGGCCTTCTGGAAAGGTTCGGAGCTTGGTGTTAGGCTCCTGCGAATGGGTTTGGCTCTGGGCTCTGCGCCTACGATCTGGAGATTTGTTGGCCCCTGGCGTTGTAGGCGGTTCTGGAAATGGGGTCTTTGGGGCCCCAGGTTAGGGGCCCCTGAAATAGGGAATTCGGGCCCCTGGTTAGCGGTCCCTGGGACATTGGAC
>NW_027426335.1:0-13530 GCF_003597395.2 Chelonoidis abingdonii
ATATATATATATATATCAGTTTTAGTTCTGCAGAACACTAAAAAGAATTATTTTAAAAATTGTACAGTGTCTTACATCTGAAAAGGGACTTGCTTGTGGTAAAGATTTAAATAGACACCAGCACTAGTCCTCTGCATTTCCCTCAAGATCATCTTTCCCCTACTGTATGGTACCTCTGTTATGCAATTTATCTTTACAAGAATGGGGAGGGGGGGGGGAACAACTTACTTGGGGTTACACCACTGGTGAATTACCATAAAGCCATCAATTCACAAAGATACTGTCATAATAAGTATTAGACATCATAAAGTCAGCAAATAATCTCTAGGTAGAAGTGCAGTTGGGGACAGTTTATGCAACAGACAAAAACACAGAACTAAAGACATGTGTCTGGCAGCAATCTGCACACTCAAGTTGGGCAGGGACTGTCTTACGTGTTTGAAAAGCATTTTGCCCACCATTCACAATAAATAATATATCCATCTACACAAAAACAGATTTCACTGAAGTGATTTTTAAACACATCTGCATGCACACTTTACCAGACAGGCATTTCCTAGTACAGCAGGCACTCTCAACTGCAAGGTTTTTCATGACCTAGCTTGGCCAAAAGCCAATGTTTCTGAAAAGAAAGGCCAAGAGCCATCAAGAATCACTAAGGCAACAAAAATCAAGAACAAATAAGGCAGACTAACTGTTGGGAACAAATTATAGTCTGTCAATACTTTACCAACCCAAGACAAATCAATTCACTTACTTGTACTGTACATACTAAAAATCAATGAGGGTGGAGAGACACTAAGCATCATTGTGCCTAAGAATTGTTATGGTCCAGAAGAGCACCAGAAAATACAATTTCTCAATAGCTTGTATAAGAAAGGCGTAACCATGGTCATGCTGTAATCCAAGGACTAAAATTCAGATTACAAAATATAAATTAAATTGTATTTAGATAGCACAAATCTTGTTATTTACTTACTTGGATCTTGCTGATGCTGGAAGGACTGCATCCACTGTTGCTGGTTCAAAGGCCATTGCTGCCAAGGCTGTCCACCTTGATCCCACATCTTTAATTCTTTATATAGTCTACATTTAATAAAAAATATGGTTTTACATTTGAACTGATACTCAGGAAGCTTTATATACTTGAAAGTATTACACAATTGCACAGAGACATATAACTCCTGCAAAACCAAGTTGACAAAGCAGTATTGGTTTAATAATTTTAGCTGGAGGAAAATGCTAACTGTTCAAAACATCAACTGAAAGAGGTTATTAAAAACAGCTGTGTACTGTTTAAACTCAACAACACTGTATGACTTCTGAAACACTAATAATCTTTCCCTAAAATTTTCATAAAGCATTTATTAAATTACAAAATGATATGCAAGATGTGGTAATAAGTTTCTTAAGATAAAGTTATATGACAGCAATTTAAATAAAATAAATACTAGTTTACCACTTCACATTTAAGGAGTTATTTTTATAACTAGAACAGTATTATCCAACTGATGCACCAGTGTGTTCTTTAAAAAAAGAACAGATATTATATAGACAGCATGTCTTGTGGAGAAAGTATCAGAGGGGTAGCCGTGTTAGTCTGGATCTGTAAAAGCAGCAAAGAGTCCTGTGACACCTTATAGACTAACAGACGTTTTGGAGCATGAGCTTTCGTGGGTGAATACCCACTTCGTCGGATACATCTGACGAAGTGGGTATTCACCCACAAAAGCTCATGCTCCAAAACGCCTGTTAGTCTATAAGGTGCCACAGGACTCTTTGCTGCTTGTGGAGAAAGGTATTTTTCTATACACCCTACAAACAATGTTGTTATCAAGAGACAAAGAAAGGCCCTGATCCAAAGCTGATCTGCAAAGACTTTACTGGGGTTCCACACAGGCATCAGGATCTACCCACATATCAGCTTGTGGGAGTGGGGCCAAAATGTGTTGTATGTAATTGTATGAATATGGCACAGCAGGTAAAAGAAAATGCAATCCTCTTGGAAGCTGTGAAACAAACTTTGTAGGTTTTTAACAAGACCAGTTCAATTTTAAGATTATCAGAGGGATTATCAACATGAATTTATTTTACTTCTTTCACCAACTTTTTGTTCCAGGATAAAATAAAGAAGTTTCACTGTTACATTAAGGTATGATACTACTCAATGGCACCAGTTTAGGACATATCGACACCAAATAACATGAAGGCAGAGCACAAGACAGTAGCATCTTGATCTGTAACTAAGAAGCCCACTTTGTATTTGTATCAGTAGAAAGATGGGAAAAGTTACACAACAAGGGCACAAGCCTGGCATTTAAAATGATCTTGCAAGGTCTGACTTATGCTTAAGAGAGTGTCTGTATGAGACTGCAGGTATGAATTAAAGCAATTTTACAAAAACCTTGCCTTCATACATAAACATCAAAGAAACAGTACACAATTAAGTTTGTTTTTTCAGAGATCTTCACATCTTCTAATTGTGAAAATAAATCAAGTTACTTCCTAAATATCTTTACATTCTACAATAAAGAATCAGATATTGTAGACAACCACTAGATTCCAAAGAGCTGACTAGTCACATGATGCCATCTGTGTTGACTTCTGGCTTCTATATTACAGTAAGAAAAGCTAAAATATATATTTCAATACTCCCACTGTTATGCTTCCACAAAAGCAAATACCGCAGGCTGCTGTAGGGATGTCATGTGACAAACAAATAGAAGGACGTATTAGTGTAACTACTGATCAGTGCAGTTACACCAATCTATACTTCTCTAACATAGATAAGGCTTTAAATACTAATAGTTCACCACTAGTCTCTGAATACTGAACTGACATTAATGCTATCCCACTATGGCACTCAGGAGTCATGTACATAAATGGCATGCAACTGACAACATGAATACTCAAAATGCATTCTGATTAATGCTCAACCAAAAAGATCTAATTATCCATTACATCCCTAATTGGGAATGAACAAATATTTGTTCTGGGTACCTCAAGCCGACACATTAAGACTAAGATCCCAGAATATTAACAACAATTTTATACTTAAATAAGCTGTCAAAATTGGATGCTCCATGCTGCTGGAAATGGACTTCAAATGAAGCCCTGCTCTTTGGTTTATTCTTTGAAAACGTAAGCAGGTAACTTGCTAAATGGGCTAATGCTGCTATTAGTAGGTCTTTGTAATAATTTAAAGGAACAGCATAATTGTAAAATACCACAAATAGCAACTTGGTACATAAGTGCCAGCAGCCCAGTTGTGTAAGAGGACGTACAGACTATTTAATCTTACGATTGAAGGGACTATTCCATTTACACACTTTGTTTTTACTGAGTAATCCTTGGATCTCAGTCAGTAGTAGAAATAACTCTTACACACTCCTTTGATGGCCAAGAAAATAATACCGCAATCGATACTAAAAAGTATCAATATTCTATAAAAGAGTGGTGCAGTGAAGTACACAAAGCAGTAGATTCAGTGAAAGGAACTTATAAGAGACAAAGTGTAGAATTAAGAAAACATGCCCTTTATTTTGGGATTTATATAGAATAACCAGAGTTCATAACCAATCTCCCTTTCACATCCCATGATGTAAACTAACTCACTTTTAATTCTGCCTCTCTAAAGAAGATATTCTGACAGGCTTCTCACTCTTGGATCTCTGCTTCCTACCATGACACCAATCTCATATAGCAGGTTTGAAACCTTTCCTCCAAATGAGAATTTTGCAATGATGGTATTTCCAAAGAGAAAATTACATAACTTGTAATTCTGCTTCACTAACAATATAATCTCACAAGATTTTAACTCTTGGAGGGTGATGGTCTCAAATCTCCAGTATGAGATTTCAGTCTCACGCCTGGTCTACGCTACAGAGTTAGGTCTACACAAGGCAGCTTACGTTGACCTAATTTCATGTCTGCACTAGAATGGTGCTCCCGCCAATGTAAGTCACCTTTTACCTCGACTCAATCACTCCACCTCTGTGAGGTGCATAGCATTTATGTCAATGTAGTTCAGACGATGCACGGCCAGTGTAGACCAGTGGTTCCCAAACGGGGGTGCATGAACCCCTGGGGGTTCGCAAAATATTACAGGGGGCTCTTGTGAAAAAGTTTCCTAATGGCAGACAGAGCTGTCGCTAGGGACCAGGACAACTTGGGGCTAGCAGCCCAGAGCCCCTAGCCTTCCAAAAGCTAAACAGATCAAAGTAAGCATATCTATCACGCTGAGGAGATTTAAACTTCAAGACTCCTTATAAAAAATGGAAAGGGAGGTGGACTTTTTTTTTCTGTTTTTAAAACTAAATAGACAGCTAGTATTGTTTTTTAAATTACTATGAAGAACAAGTTTAAGCTTTGTTGTAATGTGCGTTGTTTGCCTGGACTGCTCAAGACCTGAATGCTCGTGTAGGAGGAACTCTGAGTTGGCTTCTTAAATACCTTCATGCTGTTTCACATTTGATATTCCTTGATGAAACATTGGAGCCCTGTCTAATAAGAGGCATATTGAAAACGATACAACCTATGAAAGTGAGATCTTGGAAGAGCGCTGCCATTTTCATAATGTAATAAAAAACAAGTGTGTAATAAGCTTGTCATAAAAACAAATTTTATATTTCCAAGATCACCGCTTTTATAATTTATACTCAGGTAAAGAAGAAAATCCCTGGAACTATTCATTTTTAGGAGTGGGTTCACTCAACTTGACATTTTAGTGAAAGGGGTTCACAGGTTGTTAAAGTTTGGGAACCACTAGTGTAGACACTGCACTGCTTACATTGCCTGTTGGCTGACAGCCCAGAGCCCTGCCGCCTCCTTCCCATGGGGGGGGGGGGGGGAGGAAGAGCCCAAGTCCAGCCACTGCCCAGGTTCTCCGCCCCCAATACATCACCAGGAGGCGGCCAGGTAAGCCCAGACCTGACAGTAGGAGCCAAAGAGGAAATGTGAAATAGCAGCAGCCATGAAACTGACAAGAATGTCAATTTCACTGCTGGAAGGCACCCTGCTGTGAAATTGAGCACCAGCCTGGCTCACAGCTCCAAGTTTGGGAAAGGGGGACTCCAGCTGCAGAAAAAGACTAGAGTTTTCTCTTAGGAGGATCATATATTAGAGAAAACTGAAGTCTTTCAGTCCAGATCCTCTGTGTGGGGTGGCTGCTTTACAAATTCACCACTGGGACACTATGGTTCTCAAACCAGCATAGCTGGCCATGGGAGGATCACCACAGTGTAGGAGAGTCCTCTGGTGCCAGCATTTTGTAAGAGAGTAATTCTGTGAAGCTGTAAGGTTTTAAGATTCAAAGCTAGTAGTTAATTAATTTGAACCAAGTTATCTGTTTTATCTATAACAGACTGTAAAGAACACTTATACCTTTCACCATGCAGTCTGGGTAGATAACTAGAATGTGAAGGCAGATTTATGTCGTCTCATACCCCTAAGCAATAAATAACAGGAGCTATTCTTGTATTTTCCCCTGTCAGGATCACCAATTTAGTGCTCTCAAAAATAAATTTAAAAAACTGATCTCAGAGAACTGATGGATGTCTCCACATAATAACTGACAGGGTGTTCGGCACCTTCATCCATCTGAAAGTTAACACCCTTTTCTTCAAATTAAGAACTGACACATGCAAGCAGCAATGAGCGGAGGCTGTAGAAGACAGAATCCAAGTTAAAGAGATATAAGAAAGACACCTCTGAAATTAAAAGTGCTAGATGATGAGCTGATTAAAAACTGTATTGCTAAGGCAAGTATGGTGCCTAGTGGGAATACTGCTACACAAAAGATAAATGGTTGGGACTTTGCTTTGCCCGTCTTTTCCTATGCTGGCGACACCACAGAGGTGGAGCCCCTTTGGGTAGCCCTTGGACAGATCCAAATCCACTTCTCACTAATGAAAATTCACTATAACACTGAGTCAGTTAGACTTGTGGGAGGTTCTAAAAGATATTTCCCTTCCAAAGAGATGGTGGAGGCCCTTTGAGAAGGAAAGAAATGCTGGAAAATACAGTTCAGTGTACAAACAGAATCTAGGAGCTTGAGGAAGCTGAACATCTCTCTTGCTGGCTGGATTCAGATGTTAAGCAAGACACCTTCCCTCCAATAAAGTGGTATATCAGTTTGGCATTTAGCAAACAGGAAGAGGGTACGACTCTGATCTCATAAATGAATACAATTTAAAAGGAATAACTGGATATAAAGGTCAAGAAAAGAATGTTAAATTCATACGTGCCTACCTGGAAGGGGAAATCAATACACACTCAAACACAAAGTTGTGGTAGTTTCATTTCTGGCTGTTTCACGTACCAGTGAAGTTAGCTCTCTCTCTTTTGTATTTCCTTGCTCTCGCATGCCAGGAATAAACAAAAGACCACTTAATCAGAGCTCTAAGAACTGTTTTCTTATTCCCCCATGTCAGACCAGAAGACTGGGACCTATTAAAAATCTATTTACCAAAGGGGGAACAAGAACCTAATTCAGTTTTCTTGCTATACAGACATGACTACCTGAAAGAAAGGTACCTAATGAATTCCAATTACCCTTTTTTTTTTTTTTAAACTTGTATATATTTTCCTGTTACAGACAATGTAACCATTAGTAGGATGTCAAGGAATAATATAAATAGTCTTGCAACATTCTCTGTAATACCGCTTCTGTGTGTTATTCTTTAAAATACTGGCCCAGATTTCCCCCTCCAGTAGAGCTATGTTGTGCCACGCCACCGACACGAAAAAGGGCCTAATGTTGAAGCAAACACCAATGAAAGAATCAATATTTTGTAAGAGGACCTTCTTGTGCTGTAGATCTGTTGTAATGGCATGTCCAGGGCCTTCCTGTAGCCCAGTGATCCCAACAGCTATAACAGACTCTTGGAGACAATGACAACTAGCATAATTTACAGTGGTGGCTGACCCAGCACACAGTCAGCCCAGGACAGAGGGAAGCACAAAGGTTACTTAAGACATCTATGCATATCCCCCCAAATAGCAATGTGCACTTTTCACCCACAGGCAAGAACAATGGTCACAATATCCTTTTACATACATTTCCCAATTCTTTCAGAAAACATACATTTGTTCTTTTTGCCCCCCTCCTTGTCCCAACAATGAAATCTTTTCTTGTAGATTTGTAATGTGTGCCCAAATATGCTACACAGTCCGATAACAGGTAAAAGCACCAATTTCCCTTATTTCATTTTTTTAAAAAGGATACTAAATATATTACTGTATTTGGTGGCCTTTAAATATGAAAACTTTGCAAAGTGAGTTTGGACTGAGTTAATATAACTATCTTGGGTGTTACTCTGCTTCACCCAATCCATTTTTAGTTGACCAAAGGCTTCAGTGTTACCATGAGTAGCATTTCTAAGTTGCTGAAGTTATTTATTGCTCAGTTACTGTGGTATCTGCCTTATACCTAAGATAGTCAGAAGTATCATAAAAAAAACTTAATATTTGTTTCAAATGTCAACTTCTTGCAGAATACAATTATTTCTACAGCATCTGTTAGCAAGAAGTCAGAGCAAAACCTAATGCATTTTTATCTCAGGTACTTATCATTATGGCCCTTACAGTTAGGCCTAACCGCATTAGGTCTTAGTATCTGAAGTCTACTTTAACCATTCTTCCCAATGTTCCTTTCTCAAAGCATGGAATACAGGCCTTCCAAATATGTACCAACGATCCAAAATAAAGGACAAATAAATGACAAACTGTAATCTGTGGCTTGTTTAGCCCCTGTAACAGTCTTCAAGAATTAGCAATTCTGAAAAACATTTAAATTACCACCCACCGGAATGAAGCAGGTTGAACAGAGGTAAATTTAATTGAAAAATTGTTATAAAAACACCTGTACTGAAAGAATAATCCAAAGGGATGAAACTTAAGTCTTCTGTTATTTCAAACTTATACTTACATAATGAACTGATCCAGAAAGATAACTTTAAAAAGCACAATAGGCAAAATATGGGCAACTGCAGTGTCTTATGTGCACTTTCTGATGTTTGGACAGATAAAGACAGACGTACATAGGTACATCCAAGCCATCATAACCTGTCATATTTTATTCTTCTTCACCTGGTTGTGGATCAGATAATCTCACAAATCTGTGACTAATGTAACAAATATACCAAATCTACTTTTAAATTATCTTTATATAAAAGATTACATTGATATCATATAAACAGCTGCTGGACTGTTTACATTTACATGAGAAATAAAATTATTTTTTTAAAATCATGGTCAAAATTCTACGAAATTTAGAAAACATTCAGGAAAAAACTAATGGGTGCACAAAGAAATGAACTCAAATCACCCCAACTAACAGGGCTGGCACTAGATTATTCAACTAATCATCCAATCTATTGTGTGCCCCAATAGCACTATCAGTCTACACTAGACTGTAACATCCTTCCCAAAGAATTTTTCTTCTATAGAAACCAAGCACACTGATGAGGCATACGATACACAAGTAATGTCTGTGCATCAGGGAAGGTGACTCCTCCATTATATTTATTTCTATAGCCAAGTAAAATCCATCCAAAGACCCACTGCAAACCTGTTGTCAATGACAACCTTATGAATTCATACTTGACTTGCCAGCCATGGAAGGAAAATGAAGCTGGAGGCACCTGCCCCTACAATATCTTACTGTGCTGAGCCTAATCAAAGGCCAAACCTGCTTGAGAGTCCTCCATCTGGGGGATTCATTTTAAAGTAAGAATATGCAAGCCTCCCCCACTCCTGAGAGGAAGGCTCTTAATTGTGTGTTTTAGGGCAGATACGATAGTAAAAGAAGAAAAGAAATAATACATGGCAGGCCGTGAAGTTATATTTCCCCAAGTCAGACAGGTCAAAACTTTAGGTAGAACAGTAGCTACATAATTAAGGGCCCAATCCCTTATTCACAGCGAGTAGTATATACACTCATACAAGCAGTCCCATTGAACTCCATGGAACTGCTTGTGTATTACTCACTTAACAGGAGTAAGGATTGAAAACTGGAGCTCTGATTAAGGTGTTTAGAAATGTCCTATCTCGGTTGAGCTGTTCAACTAAGTGTAGGCATTCTGTAAATGATAATATTCGTAATGCTACCCCTTAGGAGTCCCCCAGTGGAATGATCATCACACGTGCTGGTGCAATGCAACATATATTTCACAGTAAGTATTTAAAAGAGGTATCCTGATAATTTAACAATTACAGAATCCTAAAGTTGTTATGGCAAAAACCTGGCCCACAGCTATTATTGCTCTGGTCACTAGCGCACAGACTCAGCACTGCTATCAGCGGAAGAATCCTACTTTTTTGAGTTTAAAGAGACGTCTGTGCTTCTCTATCAGCCAGACCATGAACCTATCCCTATTGTCACTCACTTCCTTGTACCTGAGCAAGGCACTGCCTAAGTTACCTCAATGGCATAATCATTACTGGGACCTAAATACAAAGCAGATCGGGTGTATGTAAACCTAGTAACCCTCCACCCAGGATGGCTCAACTGAGTTTCAGAGTAAGTTTAATGACACTGTCGCAGGCAAAGTCCCAAAAGCTGGGCAGCCCTAGACACAACAGGCAGGTATCCCACACCCACTGGGACCACGGGCACACTGCAGAGACCTCAACAAAGAGCTTCCCTTCATACTCGAACAGCAGCGTGGGCTGCGCGCTGCAACCCATTGGGTTCTGCTAGACTTGACCACTTACGCATGCGCAATATGGGGTACCGAGACCAGTCTCCTCCATCAGTCTCTTGGGTACCCCCTTGGACAGCAGCGCATGCGCACCGCGAGAAACGGGGCCATTCTCTCCAGCCACCTCGATTGTACCCCAGCTCCCTCGCGCAGCGCATGCGTAAGTGCCAACCGCCACGGGGGCGGGAGATGCTCTCCCTCTCAGCGGGAATGTAAATCTCTACCAAGGGGCGGAGAAAGCCTCGCGCTGGCCACCCAGCGCCTCACACCGCGAGCGGCTCAGACAACAGCGCCGAGCGCCCTCTGGCCCCTCCCCCCTCGGCTCAGCGGGGCGGGGATGCCGGTCGCTTCAGCCTCCCGGTCGTTGCGATGAGCGCTGCCCGCCCCGTTACTTACATGTTCCCTCTCCTCCCCCCGCCAGTCACAGGCGGCGCCGCTTCGTCTCCTTCACCGCCACCGCCGCTTCCTCCCCCTTACTCCTCGTCTTCACGAACAAGACAATATGGCGCCCGCTGGCGCTCACCCGGTAGTGAAATTTGCGTCACTGGGCTGACCCCTTCCTGGGCAACGTGAACGCTCTCGGCCGCCATCTTTAATGTGGGCAGTAGCGTGGCCGTGAACAACTCCCTATCAATCGTCCTCTTTACTGAGGGAAACGAGCTGCAGCCTCGCTTGCAGCCATCTTTAGCAAGGGCAAGACCCAAGCTTCAGCCGCCGCCATCTTTAGCGAGGGCGACTGCGCCGATTTCACCTTAGCGCTTGGGGCGGGGAAGCCCCTGTGGCGTCAGCAGGGACCGCGGAGCTGCTGTTGGGTGGCTGGCGGTACCTTGAGCTCAGAGAGCACGGGCCGCGGCGATGAACCCCATCACCCCCCTCCCGCCGCAACCACACGCCCCACCACCTTCCTCCCAGCCTGTGCCCCACCCCTCGCACCTCCCCTCTCTCACAGACACAACCCATATCCCGCCCGTCATCCCTCACACCATTGCTTGTACCCTACCCCCACACCTCTACGTCACAACCTCATTCACCCCACATCCCAATCCCCACCCCTGCTGTCTCTCACACCATGATCTGTACCAAGGATTCCTCTACCTCACAACAAGGTGACCAGACAGCAAGTGTGAAAAATCAGGACAGGGGATGGGGGGTAATAGGAGCCTACATATGAAAAAGACCTAAAAATCAGGACTCTCCCTATAAAATCAGGACATCTGGTTGCCCTACCTCACAACCTCCTTTCCCCCTACCCAAACCTCACCACAACCCATATACCACTCCTGCCATCCCTCACACCATGATCTGTACCATGTATTCCTCCACCTCACAAACTCCTTTCCCTCTACACACCCCACCACCACAACCGCTGCCCTGGTCCCTAAACCCCACCAAAATCCCTCCCTGTCACAACCCACACCCTATCCTACCGCATGCTGTATCCTCCCCTTCTCCCACAACCCTCATCCTTCACACACACCCCACCCCAATCTGTATTCCCCCCATCACATGCACACCCCACAATCTGTAGCATACAGAGCCGCTCCATCCCCCACCAAAATTTCCAACCCAGCCTCTACTCACACACCTCATGCCCCCATGCACCCACCCCATCACACTGCTCCCTCGTTTATATACCCATTACCACCCCAACCCATATCCTTCCCTGAACAGACACATCTTTTGTCTGATTCCATATCCTCCCCCCTACACACACAGACCTCTTGCTACATCCTGTATCCTTCTCTACACAAAAACACATCCCTACATACACTCACCACAACTCATCCTCTTCTATATACACACACATATCTATGTACATAACCCAACCCCTACTCTTCCTACACCCAAACACCCACACCCTATATCTTTCCCTACAAACACACATACTCTTGTCACAACCCATGCCCATAGCCAATCCCTCGTCACAACCTATATCTCCCCTACAATCTCCTCAATGTGGTATCTCACTGATGAGCTGACCAGTTTCAAGATAAAGTCTATGTACAGAAGTGAGGTATCTAAACTTTCTGCTATTCTATGGAGCTGCAGGTTGTGATAGTCCTGTCCTGCTCTAGCATTGTGATACTGGAAACCAAGGACTGCATCTAGAGTGCACAGGAAGTGAGATGTGTATACACTTCCTGGAGGACTTATTCTACATCCCATCTTCCTGTATTTAACTAAAACATTATTAAATTAAACAGACTATAAATGATAAATACAATACCTGACAACAATCCTTCAAGTTGCTTAAACACAACCATGTCTTGATCAGTCATTAGGGCATTTCAGCAGTCTTCCCGAGATGCTGTATTGCAAACCATCTTTAGAAAAGTCCTTGTTTCTAAGAAACTGTTCAGCCTCATGAAATAATAGGGGCAGTTTGTGAAATATTTTCACCTTATGCATCTGCTCTCACTTCTCTTATCTTGGCTAAGGTGTCAAGTATCTCAAGCATATTCCTGTGTAAGATTTTGCCTTCATCTATGATCAGTGAGTATGAGTGAAGTGACTCCTCTTTGGTCTTTTTAGGGGGGGAGGGATAGCTCAGTGGTTTGAGCATTGGCCTGCTAAACCCAGGGTTGTGAGTGCAATCCTTGAGGAGGCCACTTAGGGATCTGGGGCAAAAATCAGTACTTGGTCCTGCTAGTGAAGGCAGGGGGCTAGACTTGATGACCTTTCAAGGTCCCCTCCAGTTCTAGGAGATAGGTATACCTCCAATTTTTTTTTCACTATAGCTTTGACTGTCAAGTACTCATCTTGCCAAATTCTCACAGAGACTTTCTTTTTTAACTGTGGAAGATGTCTTACTCCTTTATTGTAATATTTTGTCTGATTGTACTTTTCCAGTCTTTTTCTCACTATCACAGTCTCCTTAGTCAGACTTTGTTTTTGTCCCATATCTGGTAATCAATATTTATACTTATGTTGTAGAGGAGTTCCATATTGCCACAATGTAGCTCTATAGTTGAGTAGTGCCACAAATGGATCTTCTTTATAGCCATTGCTTTTTTGAGCAAGTTCTACACTGGCACTGCAAATAGCAGTGTGGGGGCTGACTGTGCTGTAGTAGTTAGTGCCAAAGTAACTGGTGTTGAATGAGTCATTGGTACTGCAGACTTGGTACCAGAGGCAATAAGTTTTGCTCCATGAGACATGCCAAGAGTCTGGTACCATGCTTCCTTTGGGCTACAGCAGTACCCTAGTCAGGCTGTGAAATCCCCTTAGACTGTGAACGAAGAAGCGATTTCATTCTCAGTATGCTTGGGTCAACTAACTGGGATATGCCCCAATGCTTTCTAAAGGAGTGATGCTCCTTTCTTACCTCTATCAGAAGTTTTAGCTGATGATTCCATAGCCCTGTGAGAGTCTATAGTCAGGGGCACTGTAGAGAATGGGGCTTAGCTAGCTATTGATCAGGAGTTTAGCGGGGCACTTCTGGAATCAAACTCAGTTAGTCCAGGGGGGTCTTGCTTGCCTGGGGTGAGGAAGGTCAAAGCCTGGTCCAAGAGAAGAAGTTTGAAGTGAGCCTCTCTTACCTTCTGGATTCTTTGTGAAAGGAACCTAGAAAAGGTTTATTTATCAGGGGTGTGTCTGTCTTTGAGGCAAAAAAGGCATCTTGTCTGACCATCATTAAGCAGCACAGGAGGGACAGTTTTGGGACCTGGGAGTCTTAGGTTCAGTCATGACTAAGTCCCAGTACCAGGAGAAATAACTTCTCTCCAAAAATATCAGTTATGTTAATGGGCCAAAACTACACCGACTACACATTAAAAACTCCTAATCTTAGCACTATTTACAAATATCTACAATAAGTGGTTTAGAAAGT
>NW_027426336.1:0-1496 GCF_003597395.2 Chelonoidis abingdonii
ACAAGAAGGGAAGATCACTGAGGTGAACAAATCCGCCAATAAGCGCAGGACCCACCAAGGTAGAGGAGGAACTTTGTCACACTATGTGTAAACAAACAAATCAATTTGAAACTGGTTTACATTGGGTTAGTTTGCACCAGTAAATTTGCACTGGCTGCAAGCTGAACTGATGCAACCAGTTTTAAACCCATACAAGTGTTTCCACATACAGGTTTGTTCTTGTTAACTAAATTATTTTAACTGATATAAATTGCAGTACTGCAAATTGTGTGCATACATATGCCTTAAATTAAGCCAGTGTACTTTTTCTATTATAAACAAAATCTTATGTTAAGAGAGTATCTTGAGAGTTAGTTTATTTTTTCTGCTACACCCAAATTCTCCAATTATTACCCTCAATAATTTTATTCTTCTGAGCTGACAATTCATAGACCCAGAAACTAAGAGAACACTATATTTTCAAACAGAGTCTTATTTTATTTACTTTTCCCTATAGTTTGCCTAGTAGCAGTAGCTCATAAATACAGGTTGCTGCTGAAAGAAGATACAGTGTTTATATAATGTATAAATATACAGTGTGTTAGCTACACTTGCTGTACCTGTGTTAGGTCCTAGCTTGCAAAATGTTTTTCCCCCAGTGATAAAGATTATAAGCAATGAGTCAATCATGTAGTTTTAGAAACAGTCACCATATTTCTGAACAATCGATTTTTATTTAATTGACAGTAGCTATTTTCTAGATTTACCAATATATTCTATCTCACACGCTCAATGCCCACATCTTCTTGCTTACTACAATATGCTGAAGTAATAAAATGTGTTTTAACACACAAAACAAATATATATATAGATAGATAGATAATTGCAGTGTGTAGTGGATCATATTTCCTTTCATAATTTTGGTCCCAATTCAGCAAAGCATTGAAGCACATAATTAGCTTAAAGCATATGCTTAAATATCATTGAAGTCAATTGCACTAACATTAAACCATATGTCTAAGCTTATGTTTAAATACTTTGTTGATACAAGACCTGATTCAGCACTTTTATGAGAGAAAGAGTTTAATTCTATTTCCCGACTTGATCTGCTTTATTTCTCCTGAAAGAATCAGAATTAAAATCAAAAGTTCAAGAAAGGCTTATCTGATCATGAAAAACGGTGTACTAAAATGAAATGTCAGGAGTTTAGACGTATTTAATGTTAGCCTTTATTTATGGTCCATTGATTTATCAGACATTTAGAATGACAGATTTGTGAGATCTCAGGTCATCACAGTGGGTCTAAATCATGCATTCCACAGGAAAATCCATCAGAAGGGCAGAAAAATGTGAACAGATTTAGCCACCTCCAGGAAGTTGCCAAGGACGCACGGTCCCTCAAACGCTACAGATGTCTCAAGAGCTTCCAGGAACCCCCTCAGAACACAAAGCATCCAATTGTTTTCAACCACTGTTGGGGCTCCCACTGATATATAACATGGCTACCAGAAGAGGCG
>NW_027426337.1:0-1417 GCF_003597395.2 Chelonoidis abingdonii
AACCACATTTCCAGGGGCCACAAAACACCCGGGGCCCCAATTAGGGCCCCCAAAACCGAGGGGCCCGAAAACCCCATTTCCAGGGTCCCCCAAACCCCAGAGGCCCCAATTAGAGCCCCCAAAACCCTAGGTGCCCCCAAACCCCATTTCCAGAGGTCCCAAAACCCCAGGGGCTCCAGAATCCCATTTCCAGGGACCCCAAAACCCCAGGGGCCCCAATTAGGGCCCCGAAAACCTAGGGGCCCGAAAAACCCATTTCCAGCGTCCCCAAAACCCCAGAGGCCACAATTAGAGCCCCCAAAACACTAGGAGCCCCCAAACCCCATTTACAGGGCCTCCAAAACCCCAGGGGCCCAAGAACCCAATTTCCAGGGACCCCGAAACCCCAGGGGCCCAAGAACCCCATTTCCAAGTGCCCCAATTAGGGCCCCCAAAACCCTAGGGACCACAAAACCCGATTTCCTGGGGACCCCAAACCCCAGGGGCCACAGAACCCCATTTCCAGGTGTCCCAAAACCCCAGGGGCCCCAATTAGGGCCCCCAAAACCCTAGAGGCCCCAAACCCCATTTCCATGGGCCCCAGAACCCCAGGGGCCCCAGAACCCCATTTCCACGTGCCCCAGTTAACCCAAGGGACCACAAAACCTCATTTCCTGGGGCCCCAAAACCCCAGGGGCCACAGAACCCCATTTCCAGGTGTCCCAAAACCCCATTTCCAGGGCCCCTTAACCCCAGAGGCCCCTAAACCCCATTTTCAAGGGACTCTTCTCCCAGGGGCCCCAAAACCCCATTTCCAGGGGCCAAAAAACCCCAGGGGCCGCAAAACCACATTTAGGGGTGCCCCCAAACCCAATTTCCAGGGCCCCCAAAACCCCAGGGCCCCCAAAAACCCATTTACAGGGGCCCCAAAACCCAATTTACAGGGGCCCCTATCTCCAAGGGGCCCCCAAACCCCATTTCCAGGGGTCCCAAAACCCCAGGGGTCCCAATTAGCTTCCTCAAAACCCTAGGTGCCCCAAAACCCCATTTCCAGGGGTCCCAAAACCCCAGGAGCTCCAGAACCCCATTTTCCAGGGGCCCGAAATAGGGCCCCCAAAACCATAGGGGCACCAAAACCCCATTTCCAGGGCCCCCGAAACCCCAGGGGCCGCAGAACCCCATTTCCAGGGGCCACTAAACCCCAGGGGTCCAATTAGGGCCCCACAAACCCTAGGGTCCCCAAAACCCATTTCCAGGGGACCCAAACCCCAGGGGCCCCAGAACCCCATTTACAGGGGGCCCAAAGTCCAATTTAAAGGGGCCCCTAACACCAAGGGGCCCCAAAACCCCATTTGCATGGGTCCCAAACCCCCAGGAGGCCGAATTAGGGGCCCCAAAACCCCAGGGGCCCCAAAACCCCATTTCCAGGGGTCCCAAA